>NC_088934.1:52105000-52347500 GCF_038396675.1 Hydra vulgaris
ATGCTTATAAAGAAGTTTTTTCTCATGATATCATTCTTTCATCAATGAATGATGTTCCATTACTGTTTCCTCAATATATGTGATTTGTGAACAGTTTAAATTTGGAGATAAAATTACATAACACAATTGTTTTAAGATATGGTAAAGTTTCCACTTTTGTGTATCTACTTCATCAATAACATCAGACAAAAAAAGTGGCAAATACATAAACAGTGTAAGCGTTGATCTAGTAAAGAGTCAGTACTTTTCATACGTGACTCATTAATAGTACTAGGTTTTGAGCTGCAGACAATGCCATAATCCATAAATTTGATGCACCTATTCAATTCTGTAATGAACATACCTTAGACATCATATAACACATGATAAAGAAACAATTTAACTTCACACAGAATAACTCCTTCAAAAATGTCATGCATTATGTCTGCAGAATCATTTGAAGCAGGATGATAAAAAGGCAATTCAGTTAAACAACTAAACCATTTAATTCCACAACTTATATTAGAAATTTCCCCACTTTGCATCTGCTGAACTTGAGAGTTGTATAACATATCTGTTCTTAGAACTTGTTTGTCTTCTTTAAAAACATGCTGGATGTCAACTTTTGATATCATACACATGTCACATGAAAATGAAACAGTACTGAAATTTTCCATATATCCTAGTATAGAGAGCAGACCTAAATTACTCCAACAATTTTGGTTAGTAAACAGCTAAAGTTAGTTTTTTTGCCTTCAATAAAAACATCAAATCCTTTTTCATGAAGTTTTTGCAATTCATTTACAATCAATTTTATCACTGGCTTTGCTCAATATTTCTTTATGTCTATTGCGTGAGTTAATGCTAACATATGAATGTTGTTCAAGGATGAGTTTGCTGTGTGATGAAAGTTCTTTATCACAAAATAAAAGGCACCAAGTTTATGAATGCCTGTTTTTAATCCATGAGGATTTGTGGCCTCTACTTCATTGAAGTATATTTGAATAAACAAAGGGAAACTTTTAGGAAATTTAAAATTGGCATATGCCATTAACTTTTTATCATTTTCACCACAAAACCAATCTTCAACAAATGCAAAATTAAATATTTGCTCCACTTTTAACATACTCGTGGCTTCTGGCTGTAGCAACACAAGCTTTATTGTGCTTTCAATAGGTATGTAATAAGACAAATCTTTTACTTTGACTTTTCAGTCTTTCTGTCATGTTTTGTATCCCATCGTTCACTCATTGAAGGTGTTTTCCATTTGTTAAACTCTTCTGTTAAGTTGTCTATTACATGCTTCTCACACCTACATGTGTTCCAGTACTGAAACTGTTTTAGTAAAATTTACCTAGTAGATTTTTTTTTTTTTTTTTTATTGTTAATTCACCTCCCCAAGGCCCAGAAAGCCACTACAGGCAAGGAGGCTACTTAATTGTGGTTATTTGTGGGAAACACAAAACTTGACAAACAAGGCCGCTGCGTGGACAAACAAGTTAAGCACGGTACTACCAGGGAAGTGGTGGGGATCAAACTCGGAACCTCTCGCTTATGAAGCGAGCCCTCTACCACTACACCACTACCGCATTACTACCAGATAACTAAGTATGTCTTCACTACCAGATAACTACCAGATCAATACCGCATCACTACCAGATAATTAAGTATGTCTTCAATTAGGTTTTGTGAACTGTTCTTAACAAACTCTGAAGTACTTAAAGGAATAGAACTCAAAGACATTAAAGCCATAATAAATTTTAATGTATATATATATATATATATATATATATATATATATATATATATATATATATATATATATATATATATATATATATATACAGTAATGTTTATATAATACAGTAATGTATATTTATATAAACAGTAATGTATATATATGTACAGTAATGTAATATATATACAGTAATGTTTACTACATATGTAGTAAACAATCGTAAACAACCACATTGAAGTCGACAAGGCTCAAATAAAAGATGAACATTCCTAGTTAAATTTGTTTTATGCATTAATGTTTTAAACTAAATTTATATGTAACAAATATTTACTTGACAATTTAGCAGTTGTTTCCACAGAAATTCCTTTTGAACTCAAATGATTAATTAACTCTTGAGTGTTTAAATTTTTTAACATTACCAAGCACATTATTTAAAAAGCGAGAAATTAAGAATAAAAGTTCAGGTTCAGGTTTTTACAGGTTTGTGTGTTTTGTCTAAAGTTCAGGGTTAATTTATATCAACAGTAAACTGTTGATCTAAATTCAGCCTTAACTGTTCAGGCAAAAAATCAGAATGCAACGATCGAACTTTCAGTTGTTTAACATGTATATATGTTAGAGTGCAATGCCCCCTACTTTCAAAAATAAGCTGTCCCTGTTTATAAAATTTTTTATTGTCGCTCATGAGCAACACTTTTTAACTTTTCAAAAATCTTAATTTTGCAACTAAATACAGAAAATAAGTTTTTATAACTATGCGATGTTTGATCTTAAAGGAAGTGAATTTTATAAAAAGTTTTTTTTAGTTTTCTATTTTTATTTTTCATGCTTTTATAAAATTTTTCTTCTTTGGAGACTTTCTTTGGAGTATGTATTTTTTGTTTTTTTATGGTTTTAGCAAGAAAAGTTTCAAACAATGTCTGATGGAATTCTCTCAAGAAATATCTTTTCATAGATTAATATTTTAATTTTTTTTTTATTCAACTTATGTATTTTTTATTGATTTTTAATCAGTTTGTTAATAAACCAAATTTCAACGACCTAAAAATTGTTCTCAATTGAAGAATGTAATAAATTTTAAAATACATGAGCTTTTCATTAAACTTGATTATTTTTGTTGAATTATTAAAATATAAAAATAAAAAAATAACAACGAGGTTTGGCAATGTTACTATTATTTATAACAATATATCCTTAATGTTTCATGATTTATATAAAAATTAAATAACCTTAGAAAATATTAACAGTGTTTATATAGAAATTAAATAACTGTCCTTAGAAAAACAGAATTTTTTTAAAATTGCCTTGTAATAGCTCTAAATATATGCTATATAATAAAATATCACTAAATTAACAAAAAAATTTCGAAATTAAAATATTTTTAGAGTGGCCTCTAGTCCCTTGAACATTTTAGGGCCCCTAATATTCTGGGAAAAAAAAGTTCTTCAAAAATAGATCAACCTGGTACTCAAAAGAAGCAAAGTTTTATAAAATGTTTGAAAATAATATTTGTTTCACGTAAAAATTATTATTTTGAATTTCATTGCATAATAACTATGGTTTTTCAACTTAAAATAAAAAAAGTGCATTTTTACAGGTTTTTCAATAATTTTTTTTTTTTTAAAGTTTTTTTATAAAACAATTATTATTTTCGAACTTTTTATAAAATTTTACTTCTTTTGAGTACCAGGTTGTCTACTTTTAAAGAATTTTTTTTCCCAGAATATTAGGGACCCTAAAATGTTCAAGGGACTAGAGGCAACTCTAAAATTATTTTAATTTCGAAATTTTTTGTTAATTCAGTGATATTTTATTATATAGCATATATTTAGAGCTATTAAAAGGCAATTTTAAAAAAATTCTGTTTTTCAATGCACCCTAGTGGTTATCCTTAGAAAATATTAACAGTGTTTATGGTATAATTTATTTAGTATTATAGCAAAATTAGTATTTTTATATTAATAATTTAAAGCTTCCTAAAGTTTTGTGTTTTGGTTTTCACAAATTAAGGAAAACTAATTAACTCAAAACCATACAATTTTGTTTGTGTGTGTAATTTAAAACTTTTTTTAACGTTAAAAATTTTTTATAATTTTACGAGCTGATGATGCTGGTAACTCAAATCCAGCAGAAATTTCGCATAATAAATTATTATATTTATTTAGAGAACTCGTATTATTTGATGTTTTCCTAATAATATATATATACATATACATACATATACATACATATACATACATACACATACATACATACATACATACATGCATGCATACATACATACATACATACATACATACATACATACATACATACATACATACATACATTCATACATATAAATACATACATACATACATACATACATACATACATACATACATACATACATACATACATACATGCATACATACATACATACAAACATACATGCATGCATACATACATACATATGGGTCGCTACTTCTGATTTCTCAATGAATTGCATTATCTGTTATGCAACGTTTTTTTTTATTTGTATAACTATTATTACTATTCTTGTAACATTTGTCTTAATTTTGTAACTTAATTTTGTCCTATTGTTTTACGATTGTTTTCTCAATTTTTCTTTAACACTCGTTTTACTGGATGAAATGGGCAATCGTATAGACGAGCTGGAAAAGAATATTGGGGAGTTAATGCAACAAGCCGGCATTGAAGATAATCCTATTGATAAATAGTTTTTTGCATGTAGATACCATATGTATAAATGTATATCAATGAATTTATTCAATAATTGTTTATTTAATTTGTAAATTGTTGTTTTTCCAAATTTTGCTAATTTCTTATTTGATAGTTACATTTTTTGCGCGTAAGTTTGTTAAGGTGGTAAACAGATTTTTACAAAAAAAATGGCGAAAAATTATATAAAAATTTTTCCCTTAAATAAAAATATAATTTAAAATTCATAATGATGGGAAAAAAAAAATTGTATTTCAAAACAAAAAAGTTGTAGGGGAAAGACGCCTATGATGGCATAGCGCCTATGATGGCATACCGGTCATATTTCCATTAAAATTGGTATTGGTAAAAAAATGATTAGACCTTCATGACTATACTGACTTTACATTAGTTTTTGTGAAAAAACGTCCCTTGAGCACAAGTATTGTTTTTATAATCAACAAAAATCGATTTTGAGATGTGCTGTTGTAGTTTTATTTCCTTCATATATTTAAGATTGTAATTTTACTATTAACTGTGCAGAAATGAAATTTTCATGCATTTTATATTCAAGTTTTGTGCATTTAGTGGAATAGTTACTTTAATTTTATCTTTTGAACAAAGCAGACACAGCTTGTTTTAACGAAAATGATGACTTTTACCCATGATGGCATACTGACGAGTTGAGGGTGTTGAAATATTGACGAGTTGGGAAAATCTTTTTTTTTATAAGAAAAACTTACTTTTAAGTAAAGTTAAAAGAAAGCGATGCTCCAAAATTTTTTTTTGGTCCAAAAAATACGTAAAACGCAATATATCCTATGCGCATGCGCAAAATTTTACAATGTTGGTGTGTAGCATGAAATGGTAAATTAGGATGGTTTCGAGTAATTTCTGGCTTTTCTGAGGGAAGACTCTAAGGTTAAAAGAAATCAT
This sequence comes from Hydra vulgaris, assembly GCF_038396675.1. Taxonomy (NCBI): domain Eukaryota; kingdom Metazoa; phylum Cnidaria; class Hydrozoa; order Anthoathecata; family Hydridae; genus Hydra; species Hydra vulgaris. The sequence continues at coordinate 52,110,354 of NC_088934.1, forward strand.
TAAGTTACCCTCGATCCTAACTAGCCCCATCCTCCCCTATGCCATCATAGGAGCAGTGGTTGCCTATGACGGCATACTTGTGCTTTTTTTACAATAAGACTAACTTATAAAAAAAATAAAACTGATGAAAACTCCCAGGGTAATTATTGTTCTAGATGTAACAAGGAATGTATCCATATCAAAACTTTTATTATTGGTCTTCAGGATACTGAATAATGAAGCTTCAAAGTTAAGTATGCCATCATAGGCGCCTTTTCCCTATTACAAAACAAAGTATGATTAGTTTATTTTAAGTTTAAAATATTTTTTTGTATCTTTATCAAATAATTAAAACAGTAAAGGTAGTGTTCATCAATTGTTCTACGCTATATTTCGTTAGATCAAGCATTATTTGCTTGTCTAAAAATCTAGTTTAATTTAGTTAAATAATTTTTTATATAAATTCAATTGATTTAAATATGTACTAAAATTCTTTTCTTTAAAAGAATGCCTGACAAAACCTAAGCCTTCAGACGATATATGTAAACTCCACTGTGTCTATCTGTATTTAAATCACTCGGTGTATGTTCACTCCTCGGTGTCTACGGGTATAACAGTCGATTTATGTACGAATTGATAAAAAAAAAAATTATAAACAAAAACAATAATTAAAAAATAGAAAACTTTGAAACAAACTTTTTCAAAAAGGTAGTTAAAAAATTATAGTCTCTATGGGGGATTCGAAGCCTTAACCTTGATTAAACCAGTTTCAGCTGTCAGCAATGCCTCATGATTTTAGTACAAGAGAGTTTAAGTATACAAGCGTTGCTTGGAACTTTTTTTTATGGAGCAAATCTTGGTTTCGCGTTTTTTATAAAATCCTGACCCGAATATAGTAAGTGCTTGAATATCAAATTCATTTTTGATGGCGTATAAGTTTAACAAATTTTGCTATAATATATTAAAAAGAATTATTTAATATAATAAACCAGGGATGGCCGAATGGCGGCTAATAAAACGTCATTGCGGTTCATTTCAAAAGTTTTATTGATTTACTGATAATAAAAACTTGAATTATGCATAGCCGGAAGACATTGATTGAAAAATGGATATAGTAAAAGGTGACAATAAAGCACTTCACAATAAAAATAAGAAAAGAAAAATTGAAGATAAGAACATTTCATGGTGATTGGACAGAAAAATACTCATTTATTAAAAAATAAAATAAACCTATGTGTTTAATTTGCAATACTGAACTAGCTCATAATAAGTTCATGTCATAGAAAAAATAAAATCGAGTTGCTTAAAACAATATTTAATAATCAACTAATGAATGTTTCATCTTCCAGCAAAGAGTCAAATATTACAACAGAAGTAAGTTTTATTATAGCTTGGAACATTGCAAAAAGTAAACATCCTTGCACCAATGGAGAGTTTGTAAAACAAAATCTTTTTGATGTGATCTCAGTTTTAGATCCTAATAATAACAAAATTCAAAGGTTAATTTCAAATTATTCTGTTTCTCGGCATTCAACTGAAAGAAGAATAACGGGTGACAACTAAAAATCCGGAATGAGAAGAAATGTTAATTTTGATGAAATAATTTATTCATAACAATTTTATATGGCTGATATATAATTAATGACAGCTTAAAATATACAAGAAAACTAATGGTTTTCCACAAAGGGTCCTTTATCCGCTACTCTGCGCAACTTTGTTTTAATGTTCGCGCAAGCTGTTTGTACACCAGTTGTGTCCATTTCTTTCAAGGATTTTTTAATTCTACGCTAGAGTTGTGAAATATTTCGAGCTTTCCAACCACCCTTGTACACTGAAGAACTTAGTTCTTAAAAAAAATCTTCAATTGGTCTACATTGAGGAAGATTGGTGGGGTTAACATTCTTTGGTACAAAAAGAATATTTTACGCTTTGGAGGAACTCAGTAACACTTTTCGCATAGTGTGACGATGCTTTATCGGGCCAAAATATGTAATTATCATCTGAATATATCAATCGGGCCAAAATATGTAATTATCATCTGAATAATATCAATCTTTTTTTACTTAAGTAATTTGACTTTTTTTATTAATAAATAGGATTAGTTTTAGTTAAGCATTGGTTTTTGTTAACTTCTTGGTTGACAGCTAGACCACTTTCATTCAAAAATGGCTCTGAAAATCCTCTGTCGGAGACAACATTATATAACATTACTTTCTTCTCAAATTTGCTTCGCATTTTGAATTTAACATCATGTGGTGTAACAGAAGAGCTGTCTGTGTAATAAATTTTGATGCCAGGCATTTTGGGCTTACTTAAAGTAAAATAACTTTTATCATCCCAAATGAAGTTTTAGTTACCAAAATGTCTCACAAGATAACGACAATCCTTTTTTACTTTAGTAATTTGTCTTTCGGTGTAGGATGGCGATTTCTGCTTTTTCCTTGGTTTAACTTGAAGCTTTTTGAGCGCCCTACTGATATACTGCTGGGAACACTCAAACATTCTAGCAGCATTGCGCAGGCTAATGCCATCTTTGTTGTTAAATCGAGTATTTAACTTCTTCAAATTTATTTTGGTCATTATTGTGGGCTTTCGTCCGGATCCTTGCTTTCTTTCAACAGTACCACGTTTTAAAATATCGTAAATTGTACTTTTCGATATACCTTCTTTCAAAAAATGCTCTACAGTAAACATTTTGCCAACACTTTTATGGCTTTCATAAAAATGTACAACACGTTCTCGAAGAAACTTCTCTTTAGACGACATTTTATGACAACTAAATTGACAATTGTCAAACAAAAACTATGTAAAATTAATTGAATCATACACTACTTGATAATGTAACGAAGTGGCAAAGTTAAACAACCGAATATTACTTGCGCACAATTTCATTTTGTCCGGATTTTAAGTGGTCACCCGTTATCTGAGATTAGTGTCAAAGTTAAACAGCATTTGTTAAATGACTTAAAAAATTGTGAAGCATTCAGTTTAGCATTGGATGAATCAACAGATATTCAAGATAAACCTCAAATGGCAGTATTTGTTAGGTATGCAACATCAGACGTACTTGTGAAAGAAGAGTTGCTAGAATTAGTAGAGCTAAAGACACAACTCGTGGAATTAATTTAAAGGAAGCCCTTGAAACTGTTCTGGTGAAAGCCAATGCTCCTAAGAACAAGCTTGTTAGTGTTGCTACAGATGGTGCAACAGCAATGGTTGGAAAACACATTGGGCTTATGGGTTTACTAAATAGTGATCCTACGTATCCAGAGTTTACTTCTGTTCATTGTGTGATTCATCGAAAACATTTAGCAGCAAAACATTTTAATTTTCTGATTGTTTTTAAATCAGTGGTGGAGATTGTAAATTATATTCGATCTAATGCAAAAAATTGCAGACCGTTTAAAAATTTCATTAGTGAATTGGATCTTGCTGACAAACCAAGTGACTTGTCGTTTTACTGTGCTGTATGGTGGCTTTCAAGTAGTGACGTTTTTTATAGGTTCGTAGAACTATTAGAACCAATTAAATGTTTTTTGCTTGAAAAGCAGAAGACATTTGAAATCTTGGATGATGTGAATTTTTGGCAAGATCTTTTATTTATAACTGATGTAATGCAGCATTTATAAATTCTGAATTTGTCGCTTAAGGGAAAAAATATATCTGATCTTGCTCAGACGATATTTAGTTTTCAAAAAAAAATTGCTCTTTTTCAGAAAGATCTTAAAAACTTTTAATCATTTTTCTCAAATAAAGAAGATGATTCATAATCCTAATCCTAAAATTCAGTATGATGATCATACCGAAAAAAATTTGAATTTATTCAAAGAATTTCAAAACAGGTTTAAAGATTTGTATCCTCTTAAATCATCATTAGCATTTTTAGTAAACCCTTTTTTAATTGATATTATTAGTGATGGTTGTCAAATACCAGAAAATATACTTGAAGAAACATCTCAATTTGAAATAGAATTGCTAGATCTCCAAGAAGATCAAAATCTTCAAATGCTGCATAAAACACTAGCTTTATAAGATTTTTGGAAAATTGTTCCTGAAGTTAAGTATCCTCAACTAAAAAGGATTAGTATAAAACTTATTTCAATTTTTAGTTCAACATATACATGTTAATCTTTATTTTCGACTTTGAAATTTGTTAAATCAAAGTATCGTGCCAATCTAACTAGTGAACATTTGTTAAGTTGCTTAGAATATCAACTACAAGCTTGAAACCAGATTTTAAAAAACTTACCAGTAGCGTTAAAAATCTTAGTGTCTAAAAATTTTATAGTAAATTATGCAGGATATTATACAAGAAGAATTTTCTAATAGTCTTTTGCAATGAATAATTGATGTTATAAAAAGAGTTCTCTCTGTTATGTCTAATTTTTTGCTGAATGATGAGAAGATATTTTTTACTTGTAGAAATAAAATTAATTTGAACTTAATTGAAGTTCATTGAAATTTTTTATTTATTGTGTAATCGTTTATTTATTTGATATTTTGTAGTTTTTAGTAACTTATGCTATTAAGTGGTTATAAGCAAGTTCAATTCGAATTAAAGCAAGTTTAATTCAAATACATTAAAATAATTTTTTTTCTCAAAAAAACGGAAAAAGATTACTACATCTGTCCAACAACATCCGCGGAGTAGTGAAATAACATCCGCGCATTTTTGTGTAAGAACACCCGCTTTTTTTCTTTACTGAATTAACATCCGAGAAATAACATCCCAAATTTCATCGATGCATAATAACATCTTTAGAAAGATGTAACTACATCCGGGATTTTTTCTCGATGTGTAACTACATCCGCCTTAAATAATCCATTATTAAAAATAAAATAAAAAATAAAATGAAATAAATTTCCGGACGTAGTTACATCCAAAAAAAATCAGATGTGTATCTACATCTGGTTAAAATAATGCATTTTTAAATTACTTTTTTCCCGGATGTAGTTACATCCGTAAAAAATCAGATGTGTAACTCAGATGTGTAACATTTGTAATCAGATGTGTAACATTTGGTTAAAATAATGCATTATTTAAAAAAAACCGGATGTAGTTACATCCAAAAAAATCTGTAATGTGTAATTACATCTATTTAAAATATTGCATTATTTAATTATTTTTTCTCCCACATATAGCTTAGGGATCGCTGTTTACAGTATACGGTATAGTATGTTTACCGTCAGGGTTAGGGTTAGGGTTAGGGGTTAGGGTTAGCCCTAACCCTAACCCTGACCGGATGTAGTTACATCCGAAAAAAATCAGATGTGTAACTACATCCAGTTAAAATAATGTATTATTAAATAAATAGTTTTCCGGATGTAGTTACATCCGAAAAAAATCAGATGTGTTACTACATCTTATTAAAATAATGCATTATTAAAAAAAATAAAATTCGGATGTAGTTACATCCGAAAAATCTACAGATGTAGTTGCACGTATGTTATTATACATCAATGAAATTTGGGATGTTATTTCTCGGATGTTATTATACATCGATGAAATTTCGGATGTTGTTTCACGGATGTTATTATACATGGCAAAAACGGATGTTGTTGCCCTGACCCAAAAAAACCTTTTTAATTTCAGATTTTTATATCTTGCTTACAATTATTGTTATAAGGAAATTTATGGTTGTTGTAATTGTGTTAATTCAAAAAATAATTATGATGTAGAGATGCTTTCTTAATTTTTTTCTACAAATTGTTTTCTAGTGTGAATAAAAAGGAATCAGATTTTATGTAGCCAAGTTTACATTTAAAGAATAGCTTTTAATTTCTTTGTTGTAAAAAAAACTAAATACTAAATTTAAATTGTGTACATACTAAGTTTATTTATAAAAGTACAATTTCCATTTAAAAAATCAAAATACTGATGTATAAAAAATCTAAATTTACATTCGCCAATTATTTTTTTAAAGATGAAGTTGGCATAGTAACATATTATTGCGGATCATCGGCATACGTCATTATTTAAATGCGCTCTCGCTCTAAAATTCTGGCCAGCGCTGCAATAAACCTAATCTATCGCAAATTTTATGTTCAAATAAATTTAGATAATTTAGGTCTTGATTTTACAAAAAAACACAAGCAGTGTATGTATATATATATATATATATATATATATATATATATATATATATATATATTATATATATATATATATATATATATATATATATATATATATATATATATATATAGCCACTGCTAGTTTCATGACTTAATAAGAGTCACTCTGGAGTTCGTTCTTATACTATAAATATATAGACTTAAAGAAAAAAAACTTGTAAAAGTAGATAATCTAATAATGATATCAAAACAAGTAAATAAGTGGTTCTTATAAATTAGGGACGAGGTTTGCATAATTTATAATACCGATATTACATAGTCATAGTTTGCGGTAATTTTTGTTTTAACTAGATTGTTGTTTTTTTATACTTTTTGTTTTACACTAGAATTATTGTGTTATGTTAACATACTACTTAATATAAGTTATATTCTTATTAGCTTTTAAGGATAAATGTATTTGCCATTTGATTTTTGTTTAAATTTTTGATTGATGCAAAAGTTATATATATATATATATATATATATATATATATATATATATATATATATATATATATATATATATATATATATATATATATTATATATATATATATATATATATATATATATATATATATATATATATATATATATATATATGTATATGTTAAAGAAAATGCCTAAAACAATAACCATTTGAAGAGCTCGTAATGAAAACAAGAGATATGCTAGTTTTCTATATGAGCTTCCAATTAGTGATCTTCCAACTTATAGGCAAGTGGTTCAATATTCCTACTTTATTTTAAAAAGTATAAATAGTGTCAGAAATATTAATTCTCCAAAGATTGTTTCAAAAGTTGCCAGTGACCTTATCGATCTGTGGAGTAGAGTAAATCCTAAGCTGTCTTCGATACACGAGAAGTCAGTAACCAAAAAATGTTTTAGACTTTTCATCAAAGTGATGTCTGCAGCAGGCAAATTCAAAAATGCAAATAAAAATAAAGAGTATCTTGATTGTAATTTCGAGCGTTTATTTGATTTGTCCTCATGTAGTTGTGGACTTCCATTAGTAGCATGCAATTATAGGTAAGAAAGACCTATTTTTATTTTAATATATTTTCAAATAATTATTATTATAAAATAAAAATAAATATTATAAAATATTTTCAGGATTTGCAGTAATATTTTTCATTTAAATTTTTTTGGGGGATAAATAAATTATGTTTTAAACATTTTTATAGATCTGTGAAGTGTAGGAACCCACCAGATTGCAAGACAAGACATTTTGAAGTCTCTGTGAAGTTAACAAAAAGGTAAATAAATTAAATGTTATAAAAGTTAATTTAATTTAAATCTATAGTTTGTTAAACATCGAGTAGTCAGAATCAAAAGCATGCCAGAAAAAGAATATGATTACTTTTCTTTGACTTTGACAACAAATCATTTTGTTTTATTATATAATATCATTAGGAAACATATATTTGTAATATAACAAATAATATATTATATATGTATTTTTTTACTTGACTTTTACATGTCTTCGTAATATATAATATATTCAATTTTAATTGATTTGGTTTACAGTAATTGTAAAAGTACAGTTAAACATGTAGCGAGATTTCAAATTGGTACGATTAATAAAAAAGCAGTTGCCAAAGAAGAAGAAAAACAAGACCGTGAAATTAATGAGCAGGTAAGATCTGCTAACTCACTTGCTCCAGAAATTCAATGTGATCATTATATGAACGGTGATTTAGATAATAAAAGTGACTCTGAAACAGATTCTGACTTTTCCATAACTGCACCAGCTGAAAGAAATCAAGTTTATTTAACAAACTTGGCAAAGCCGCTATTAGGTTTGAAATAAGCGATGTTGCAACAGCTGCATTGTCAACAGCTGTATTAATTGACTATAGAATTGTTAGAGAAAGTAATAAAGCACAAATAATAACGGAAAAATTTTTTTTGGCGAAAAAAAAAGAATCAGCAGCATCATAAGCTCTAAACATATGGCTGACGTTAAAGAACTAGAAGTTATTGGAGATGATGGAAAAAAAAAAACAAGTCTACATTAATACATTCTATAAGGTATAACATTGATGGAGATCCAGTCATTGTTTCTATAATCAAAGAAGAATATCATCTAAAATTTACAGCAGAGAGTGTACCCACATCACAAAGTTATTTGACTCATGTAGTTATACCTAATGGAATTGGTGCAACCATGGCAAATGCTACATCTAATGTTTTCTTAGAATATAACAGTGTTCAGAGTTTAATAGCGGTTGTTTTAGATAATACAAGTTCAAATGCAGGTTGTGATAGTGGTTTGGATGTCAAATTTGAAAAAATTATAAACAAAAACTTACACCTTTTAGGATGTGTCCTGCATCAGAATGAACTGCCACTGCGACACATCATATCAGAATAAGATGGAAAAACATTTAGACCTAGCTCTTTCAATAGGCCATTCAGGGAAACTGCATCTAATCTAACTCTTCATGAACAGCCATTGTTTCAATTTGTACCCATATAGTCAGAGATAAAGTTGCTTGTTAACAGAGAGATTATAAGTGATCTTAGTACAGACAAGCGCAAACTCTTATTTCAAAATAAAAACTTTTGAAATACTAATGCAATATGATTATTGCATTAGTATTTCAAAAGGTTTTATTTCTGAAAAGTTTGTTTCAAAAAAACCTGGACCAGTTTGCTAGTTTGGTTTGGCTAACTTTAGCTCTCAGAATCATGATGTTATATGTTAAGGACTAAGGAGCCATCTCTTGAGCTATTAGCAGTAACTAAGTTTATTGTGCAAGTTTACTGTGTAATGTGGTTTGCTATCAAGCACTCTGAACAATAAAAAGTCGAAACGAGAATAAGAGAAATGTAAAAAAATGTAATTATTTTATAAAATGAATATCTAATTTTGTAATTTTCTGTGCTATTTAATTAAAAACAGCTATGAAAAATGCAAAATATAAACTATTCTGGTTATGTTTCCAAGTGTTGATAAAATAATATTCCTTAAAAAAAAGGCTACGAAAGATATAAACGAGAGTGTAAAAAACGTTAAAATGGTTAAAAATTCAATTAAAGGTGAGTATTTGAACCAATTTCCCAAACTTAATATAAATCAAACAGAGTTGAATTTATATTTTTCTTGTTATTTGTATTGCAATGAACAAATTCCAGGGTGACCCATTGTAGTTTTCCAAAAAAAACCTAGGCAGTAGCTTAATATATATATATATATATATATATATATATATATATATATATATATATATATTTATATATATATATATATATATATATATATATATATATTTATATATATATATATATATATATATATATATATATATATATATATATATATATATATATATATATATATATATATATATATATATACAGGGTCGGACTGGCACTAAAGGGCCCGGGGGGAGACATAGATGGGGCCTTTGTAGGTAGCAAAAATACGTTAAACCTTTAATCTCATAGCTTTTTCTTAAAAGGGTATAGGAAAATAAAATTTGATGCATATTTACAATAATTAGTTATTGCTAATTTGTACTTTTGTATGTTTTATTTGTGTATCTTGATTTATAGAGAGGCTTAGGATCTTCAGACATAGCAGGGGCCCGAGGGGAAATATCCCCAACCTATATTTATGGCCGGCGCCATATGGGTGTGTGGGGGGAGGGTGTCACACCCCCCTTCCCCCATCAATGATTATTTGTATACTCATACAAATACATTTAGATTAGGGTTCGGACTGTCTGCGCAGATATGCGCAGACAGTGTAATTTGTCGGCGCCGACAAAATTTACTGCTTTGCAGACGATTTTTTGAAATCAACAAAAAAAGTTTTAAACTTAAAAAATGTTTTAAGTAATATTTTAACTTTATTATAAATTCAGTGATTAGTAACAAAAGGATTTTTCAAAGATTCTTACAGTAATAAAAAAATATAATGCTGGCGCCTATTCGGTGATTTCTTGACATTCAATTTCATTGAGAATCGCACCTTCTTCAAGAATGTAATCAGTCTTGTCATTTGTGTCCATCAGCACGCTATTGGTATACAAGAATACCAGCTTTTCAACTCTCTCATTCGTAAGACGATTTCTTTGTCGCGAGTGAATAAATCGAAAGGTCGACCAAGCTCTTTCAGCTGTAGCCGATGAGCTAATCATTTCGCTAATAGGCTTAGCAATTTCGTAAAGAGCAGGATATTTTTCGTGACCGATAATGTTCCAATAATTTCGCGCGTTCATCTTGAATATTATTTCCTTTCATCTCTCAAGCAGCGCAGCCATTTCTCCTATAAAAGCAATCAGTTCATCCTCAGCAGTGTCAACAATTTTAGGTTTGATCTTTTTGGCAAATTCAACAGTAGCAGTAATAAAATCGGTTTTATCTTCATTTAAATATAAACCTTCTGCGGCATTTTTGGGCGTTATTATGAAAGCAATTCCAATACCTGGTGTAAAAAGAAAATCGAGGCGAGATTGCACTTTTTGTCGTATGTCTTTATCTTCCATATATGAATTGTACATTTGACCAAAGTAATCATACACGAGAGACAATGGAGCTTCATTACTTTATGGCTTTTTGATCACGTTGAAAGGAAATTCAATGCTTTTGACAAGCTTAGAGAGACGGTCCCAAAATGGGTTAGATTTTATCAACGTCATAACATCAGCAGATGTATTCTTTGGTTGAATTTCCTGCGGTAATGTACTTTCTTCGTCTACCAACTTAATATGAACGTATTTTGATAGCTGGAGACTGCTCATTGATTTATAATAACTAAATCATCGTGTAGATACAGAGAAATATTTGCTGCAATTCGTCTTTCATCAAATTTTGCTTTCACGATGTGATGATTTTTCACATATTTGATAATTTTCTCTGCATTTTTGACAGTTTTTGTGGCCTCACGCTGATTTCATAACAGGAGCGTTGTCGCTTATGAAACTGGTAAATTTTTGAGAGCCAATTTTCGATTTGATTCCGGATGTATTTATCGAGGTGTAAAAAAAAGGCTTCTAATCGGGCACTTTAATACAAAAATTCTTATGTTCTTATGTTCGTCCAGCCATATGACATCAGTGTTAAGTCTGTTTCAGAATTCAAAATTTCATTTACAGAAGTAAAACATTTTGTGTATTGTTTGTCGTGCAGAGATCCTGATAAGGCTTTAGCCTTCGGGATGACAGATGCGTGCGATGGATGGACTTAACGAAATCCTTAAAGGCCTCCGATTCGACTAAACAAAATGATATACCCGTACGGTAAAAGAAATTAGCAAGCTTCGAGTCGATATCATTTTTGAGCTCTTCATTAATTGGTGGATGTACACGCTGCGTCGGTAAATCAGACGTAGATGGAAGCTGCTGAGAATCATTGATTAGATGTGACAATTCATAATTACGCTTAGAAAACAATCTCTTTTCCTCGACACTGGCGTTTGGACATGTTGATCTTTTATGCGCTGCAAGGCGTTCCTTCGACCATTGAACAGTTTTGTTACATGCTAAACAAGTGCCAGAACGCTTCTCTCGATCAAGATTTGTCAAATAATTCAAAACTTTGGTGTTTTCCATTTTAAACATTTTGAATGGCAAAAATACACGATTTCTTGATTCTAAATCACTTTAAATTGTAGTAAGAAACACTTACAAAAGTTTATATCGATTGATTATATGTAGCTCGAACCAAAAAGAAACAGATAAGTAATGAAAAACTCGTAAAAAGTAGATAATTATGCAAAAATAATTTCAGACATTTAATTCAGATAATTTAAATTTTTCGTTTCCATTAAAGTGCAGACGTCGGCGCCGTCGTCTGCGCAGATATGCGCATATTTTGTCTGCGCAGATCTGTGCAGACACATTTTCCGAACCCTAATTTAGATTATAATAGATTAGGGTAATATAAACACCATAAGCGAAAATTGGAACATTTTCAAAAATGGTTATGCTGGATCCAAAATTTTTGTGAATAAACAACTTTCAGGGATTCCTTCTTATTATCCACTAAGATATTTGGTCAACCGAAGTTTTTTCTTAAAAACACAGAGATGATGTGTAACAAAAGTAACAAAAGTGCTCATATTACCCAGACCACTTGGTAATATGAGCACTTTATACTAGCTCAAGAAAAGAACATTAATTAAGTTAAAAAATACGAACCTGACAATTAGAACTAATATTTGGAATACAATGGTTCGTTATTAACAAAACTTATCAAACTTTAAGCCACTTTTTGTTGAAACAATACTACTATGTTTTCCGCAAAAAAAAAAAAAAAAAATGAATTTATTATTTTTTCAATTTTATTGACTCAAACCTTGGAACGATAAAAACTCAAATTTTTTGAATTGCAGAAAAATATTAAGTGCTGTTATAATATTAAAATTTTATACCATATTTTTATTCAAATTTTTTGTTTTTATTCAAAAATCACTGCAATTTTAGGGCTTTAAACAAAATAATTTCAATGAAAAACACTGGGTAGTTTGAGCATGCTCATATTACGCAAAAGTAACATCTTTAAATAAAGTCACAACAATGTTTAATTGCATGGTTTTTTAAACAAAAATGGATTGGATTTTTAGCTAACATATATTTATTTATGAAAAAATTAATTTCATTGTTTTAGCACCAAAGTTTCGCGCTACAGATTTATTCATGCGTGATGATATTATTTTAACAACACAAAAAATTTAACAGCGTTTTAATTAGATGATAGCCGCTTATTACTGCATATAAATTTACGCTTATTGTACTGATTTCTGTTATCACCACATAAATTTGATTCGAAAAATACAAAACAACTTGAACTTCACTGCTTACATCTAAGAAACTTTTAAGTACGTTCATTTTACCAAGGTCATATTACCCTATTATACCCTACATGCAATATATATTTAGTGCTAATAAAAACTTTTTTCTATTTCAAAATCACCTTTTAAAAAAAATACCTAAAGTCTATTGTATTAAAATCTAGTTGAAGTAAGATTCTTTTAGAATCTGTTTTAAATTTTTCAAGTGAGTAGTGTTCTTTAGTAAACTTTTTAGTAAAAGTTTTCTAGATACTTATAAGATATTTCACTAAATTAAGATTGAAATATAAGTAGAGATATTCCATGTGTCATTTTAAACATTTTTTTTATTTAGGTGCCCCAAGAAGTCTTTTCGGTCTTATCACGGAGCACCGCGGATAAGCATTTAATTGGAAGTTCACGCCTCCTTCCTAACCGATGTCGCAAAACTTGCCCAGAGGTGGAGTTTGAACCACGGATCCTTTGTTTCTGAGGCAAGTGCGCTACCAATGCAACACGGCTGCTTTAACATGAATAGTAATGTTTGTTAAATGTTTACTTTATAAATATTTAAGGCCTTGAGACGATTTAATAGTGGTTCGCAATACACAGTTCTGTTTGTCCCAAATACAATTCTATAAGCATGCTTTTGTTTACTGTTAAAGTTTTTTGAGTTTTCCGTAATTTGTATTTCCCCATGCAATCTTGCAGTAAGAAATATAGTTGTGAATAAATGAAAAAAAAATTTCATTTGAGCTCAAGTATTTAAAAATGGTTTTGTTCTATAAAGTACGGAAATATTATAAGAGATTTTACTTTCAATGGATTGGATGTGAAACTTCCATGACAGATTTTAATCAAGAATTACTCCTGAAAAGTTAACAGTAGATTCCCTTTTTACATCTGTTTTATTGAATAAAAGATTTTGCAATTTAAGTGGAATATTATCAACTTTATTTGATTTGTGGAACAGGATGAGTTTATCTACACTTAGTTTTATCTACATTTAGCGAAGGGCGGTTACTTATAAATTCATTTACTTTTGATAATTCTTCATTAAAAATTTCGAAAAATTTTTTTACCAACGGACAATCTATCAGAATACCTAACAAAGTTCATACACCCACTAGTCGAATCTCTACCAGCCTACATTAAAGACAGTATACACTTTCTTAACATGTTACAAAATATACGACTTCAATCTTCGGAATTCATCTTTGTGACGGCTGACGTGACATCACTCTACACCAACATCCCACATAGAGATGGCATAGACGCAGCATTACACTACTTGAGGCTCATACCAATACAAGATAAACCAACTGACTGCCCATCCCCGGGTATCATAGGTAACCTAATAGAAGAAATTCTATCAAACAGTACTTTTTCCTTTGGTGACAAACACTACCATCAACTGACAGGCACATCAATGGGCACACGAGTTGCGCCATGCTATGCGAATTTATTTATGGGGAGGCTTGACAAACGAATCACTAACCAATTTCCGAACCACATTACTTTCTACAGAAGATTCATTGACGACATATTCTTCATTTTTCAAGGACCCACACAAGTGTTAGATCAGATCTGTAACTACATGAACACCATTCATCCAACTATCAAATTCACTTTTGATGACTCAGCGACATCAATAAACTTTTTAGACATACTATTGTACAAAAATGAACAAGGGAACATTCACACAACCATCTACCGAAAACCAACTGACACAATGGGACTACTTCATTATGACTCACATCATCCTACACACACCATACCGGGCACCATATACAGCCAAGCTCTCAAATACTGCACTATCATTACAGAACTTAACAACCTACAAAAAGAACTTAAATACCTAACTATGACACTAGTACTTAGGGACTATCCTCTGCACATCATCAACAATAACATTGAAAAAGCGCTTTATAAAACGCAACATGAACTCATCAACAACAGACGAGCGCAGGAAAATACAGAACGACTAACGATAATTACACCATATACTCCCATTGGACAACAAATCAACAGCATTATTCTTAATAACTGGAACATGATTGACCCAGACTTACAACTACAGGACATATTTCCACACAAACCACTATCAGTACATACAAACTTAAAATCTATTAAAGCCTTACTAATACACACTAAACACCAACAATAATAACTGTACAAGAAATATCAGCTTTTATTTCAACCCCTCTATCAACATCATCTAAATGGAAACGCAAAACTTTTTAAGAACAAAAACTCTGGTTCAACAAGACTCTAAAAACTAACACAAATTTGTCATCGGCGTTCCAGGCCTCGCTTGCCTCAGTCTCTTATTCAGCATAAAAGCCATTTCTAAAACCGCATAATATTCTGTTTGAAGTCTAATACAGAGCGGTGAGTAAAATTACTTCAATTTATTTACATTCTTCGGATATTTAGGCGGATTAAGATTCCTATCAATCTTCACATTCCCTGTATACCACTGTTTATTTATAATTCTTAAATTTAACTTTTATATCAACGACAAGCTGATATTCATCATCAAGAACACATTTTACATCCTCGTCACGGTTTAAACTAAAGATAATATTTATTTTCAAAATGGTAAGCACACATGTTTTTATTACTTAACTTTCTTTTATTCTATTCGCAATTATATTTGTAGACAAATTATATGTAATAATATTTATATGTAAGGGGACTTATGTCTTTATTTTCTCTCATTTTACTAAGGTTTTTTAAGTATACAGTTATAATTTATAAATATGTCCCAAAATGACTATCACTTTGTGTTGCGTGTCTGTGGTACATAATAAATGTCATATGATATCTATGTGAATGCCTACATTGACATTCACAAGTAGATACACAAAGGTCCTGGTCAGAGTTTACCAAGAAAAGAACAAACTATGTCTAAGACAAACCATCCCATCACAAAATACTGGTGTTTTACAAATTTTGAGCACGTGATCGTTTTTAGCTAAGTAGTGTCGACCATTGGTCAGGCGCCAGACCTTCGAAACTCCCTGATGATAATTAATGGTCCTGATGAGAATGTCATCTTGAAACTACATGGGTAATTGGATAATAAAACACCTATATTTTAATCATATACCACTCTATACACTGATGCTTGTCATTCTAAGATTTGTACTAATATTTCAAGAATTTATATTTGCTGATTTATACCTATAGAGTTATACTTAACCCAAATTGGGTCATTAAAACATTACTCTAACACCTATTTAACACAATAAATGTGTGAAAGTTAGTGTAATGTATATAATACATGTAAATAATTTATGGATGTCTTGGAATATATATGTATGTCTATTAGGTATATGTGTGTGCATAAACATGCGTGAGCACATATATACTCATATGTTTGTATGAGAATATACGTAACTATTTTTTATCAGTGGGTGTTTGTGCATATTTATGTATATATTTGTAGACAGATACATGCCTATTTTTATGTATATGTATGTATGTTTGTGGGTATAAATATATGTATAAGGGTATGTATGTATATATATATATACATTTAGTGGGTGTATGTGTATAGCCAGAATGCATAACCACTGCCCAGTACTACCTAGTTTCACATTAGGTGTCCAGTACTACATAATGTGCTTGTGCATATCAGGCTGTACATAATATGTCTAATGTTACTATAAGTATACACGATATTTAATACATAATTTCTGTCAAATACACTAAAGGTACTACATCTAATATTCTTTTTATAGTCACTGCACCTTTTTACTATATATATTTATCATATCTATAACTGAAGCCACACCACACTAACTATATATAAAACAAATCATTCCACTCCAAATATTCTACTAGAGCTCTGTTACATACACCATCTAATAACTACTTAAAAAACAAATAATTTTACTCCAACTCTGTGACATACACCCATATACATCTCTCTATAAAAAATAAGTAATAACACTTAAATTACAACTTAAATTATATCTAAATATGTACACATGTTATTGTTAATGTATCATTCTCACACTGTTAAAATACTATAATAATGCTAATAAAGAGTTATTAAGCTATTGAGGAATAAAAAAACACAAATTCACATTGTTACTAGATACCACAACTTAATTTTGATAACCAGCTTCTAACCACTAAGATTGTTTTAATACTAAAAACTCATACTATAGACACAAGTCACCATGAATATAAGTAAACACTATCTCAACCATACTATACATACAGTTTGTTTAATTGACAAGAGGTTACCTGCTACCTGTCTTATAAAAACGAATAATTCTTCTCCACATCAGATACTCCTGTTAACATAACAGTCACATGACATTTTCACAGTTACTCTTATAACTTATACATAATTCCATATAATCTCAGATTATTAGTTGTAAAAAAAAAAAAAAAAAAAAAAATATATATATATATATAGATTATTAGTTGTAAAATATATATACAAGTTTGTGATACTATATTAGTGTAATTCTGTTTAAATTTTCCAGATTATCTAGTAAAAATAGTCAGTTATTTTAAAATACATGTTATTGGACTTCCAGTATTCACGTCTAGCTTACGTTACACCAGTTTTAATGACTTTCAACCAATTTTATACTTACAACTCATACCATCAAGACATTTTATTGCAGTAGAGACACACAAGTACACAGCATTGACTGTCTACATTACATATGCATCTACAAGACTCAAAACAGTTCACAACTCTTACTGACACTTGTGATACTGCAACAAAACACTGTACTTATCAACACTCATGTCAACAAAGTGACTTACAATTGTATGCAAGTTGTACTGAGCCCCACTAAGTGTCCTCTGGTCACAGTGTTAATTCAGAAGTCTGTGGCAATCGTCCTGACAGGATACTCTGAGAATAGTTCTTTTGGGATAACACAATGATATACCTTGACGAGATACCCTGGTGTATACCCAGAGTGGAACTTCTGTTGGGATACCTGTCTTGGGCGAAAGTTAGAGGTCTTCCTGTGTTCATACTGTACCATAGGGCACGAATCCATATTGTACTCGAGACGTCAATGACACACTTAAATCGATAATGTATGTTTACCACCCTAATAATACAGACCACAGGATAACTACTTATAAAACGAATAATTCTGCTCCATCACTGATACTGTCTACACATCACACTTACGCTTGACACTAACAACAATTTAGTAAAACAACAGTAAATGACTCTTATGTATCTCGACTATTATTTATTGTTATTGTTTATTTTTACAACATTATACTTATCATTTTTTTAGTAATTTTCTACTTTGTTTATTTTCTACTTTGTTCTACTTTGAGGCTCTTTGTTTTCCACTGGACATCTGTCCTTTTGTACTTTTGTCTCACTCTGCTCAAATCTTTTTAACTTATTATTCATCCCTAAGGCGTTCACTGCTCGGTGCAGCTTCACTAAAATGCTCTGCGTTTACAAAAAAATTTTTTTTATATCTTTGTGTGAATAAAACAGATTGGAATTGTCAGCAAATAATATAAAATATAATTTTCTATATGTTAAAAAAGCAGCCATTTATATACAGTAGAAACGATAATGGTCCTAAAATAGATCATTAGGGAACCCCGCAATTTATTAGTTGTTTTTTTTGTTTTAATCGTCTCCTAGGTTATGCATTGTTTCCTGTTAGTCAAGTAGTCTTTAAACCAACGTAAGTTTAAGTAAGTAATGCTTATTCAGAAATTTTATTTACAAATAGATTAATATTATTTTTATAATTAGGATGTTCATCAAATACCATACCAATGATATTAGGTGATGCGGTTTCTTATATTATTGCTTAGTTGTGGGACTTGATGAAATAAAGTCCGACAACTAAAATTGTCGATGAAATAAAGTATATTTAGTTTTACTAATATTCAAAGAAAGTTTGTTCGATTTGCGCCAGTCATTAAAGTTTTCCAGCTCCCAATTTATTGTAGAAAAAACATTTTGTTTTTATATTTGGAATGTGAATAAAAAAGTTTAGTGTCGTTAGCAAAAGTTTAATGTTCGAAGAAATGTATATATTATTTACGTAAATTAAGAATATTAAAGGTCCAAAAACTTCAATCCTTCAAAAATTTTAGAAGCGATAGTTTATAATAGAACATTTAAATATCTTAATAACACCAAACTGTTATAAGTTTGGTTTACAAAAACATATATTCAACGGAACACGTGATTATTTAATTTGTAAACTTCCTGTTCCGTTTTTATAAAAATCAATTTACACTTGGTGTTTTTGTTAATCTGTTTGGAAGCGTTTGATACCATTAAACATAATATTTTGCTTCAAAAACTTAAATACTACAGTGTAAAAATTATATGTTAAAATGGTACCAAAGTAACAAAATGATTAAAATACAGAGTGCCGTTCTACAGGGCTCTATTTTAGAGCCTGTTTTATTTTTAATTTAAATAAACAAGATATTTTTAATTTATATAAAAAAAGCACCAGAAATAAGTTGTATTATGTTTCCCGATGCTATCATCAGCAAACAACACATAGTTTTTAACCGCTATGGTTTATATAATTATATAGTTAAGTTTATATACCTCAAGGATCAATACATGGGCCTTTGCTTTTCTTAATCTATGTAAACGATGGCATCAAAAACAATTTGAATTATAATGTTTGCTAACGATAGCAACTTTTTTATCCTTGAAAAACTTATATGCGAACTAATTGTTCATTTCTGCTGTGTATAGAAATGAACAATAAATTAGAAAAAATTTCGGAATGGTTTAGGGCAAACAAACTCTCTATTAACTCAAGTAAAACAAAGTTTTCTTTATTTCATTCTTTAAAAAAAAGAAGTTCAATTTTTTTTTTCAAAATTATTTATTAAAAAAAGTGTTTTGACAAAAATCTAAATTGGAATAAACATTTGGCTTATTTAGGTCGTAAAGTATCCAAAGGCATAGGAATAATATACCAGTCACGTTACTTATTAAAAAAACCACTACTCAAAAAAACAATATAGTTTCGTTCAAAGTTACCTAAATTACGGTAATATTGCATGGTAATACCTATAAAACTAAACAAGAACCACTCTATAGTAAACAGAAGCGTGCTATACGTGTGATTAATGTTTAAAATAAAAAAGAACCTTCAAAACCTCTTTTTGAACAAACTTTTTTACTAACATGGTTTGAACTAAATGTATATAATGTGTAATGTATAATAGCAAAATTCTGAAAAGTCCTTCAATTTTCTATAGTTTTTATAAACAAAAACCAGATTTACAAATATTTATTGTGTACAAATAGTAACCTGTTAAAGCTTTCATGCAAAAATAAGCTTGAGCAATCAGTGGCGGATACAAAGGAGGGGTTGGGGGTAAAGGGTTTTTTTACAATTACTATTTTTCATTATACTAGTTATAATTACTATTTATTAGCCAATTACTACAGTTACTATTACAAAAACTATTTACAACTTTTTTTTTCCAAATCTAAAACTATTTCATAGCATTACAAAAAATATCTATTGTTGCATTTCTAACATTTTTACTTTGTAGAAGAAAAACAATGAAAGTTTCTAAACATTTTAATGTGATCATCTATTAGGGGAGAGTTGCCTTAATTGGAACACTTTAGGAAAAAATATTTATTAACCAAAGATGGCTTAACTATGAAAACATTTATGAATTAAATAATATAGATATACAACCCTACTATGCTTTTATTAATGATTCGACTCTATTGATCGCACCCTTATTGGATATAAACTTTGATTTTTCAAGGCACCATTTTGTTCCAATAAAGGCAACTGGTCTCCTTGAATGGAACACATATATTCTTTAATTAGAACAGTTCTAATATTTGAATAAATTACAGCTATAAAACTTATGGCTCAAAGGAAAAATTAATTGATTAGCTTTTTAATAAAAGATATTTAAAAGATATAATAACAAATAAAAATTACAACAAATATTTAATCCTTTTTTCGCAATTCATAAGTCTTTTTTTCTTGCAGCTTCTGCACTTGGGATGGTAGTGGTGATATGTGGTGTGCTGTGGTGGCGATGGTGATTTTACTTGATGTGCTCAATTTCATTTGGTCCATGGTGATTGAGTCAAGTGCTATTTGCTTTCCTGTGGTTTTTGCAATAGTTTGGCAGTTATTGGATTTAGTGTGAGCTTTTTTTTTGTAGATTTTTTAATTTGTTTGGAAGCTATTTGATTTAGTGTGTGCTTTTGATTTCTTGGTGTAATTTCTAGAGCACGTCTATATGGGGAGCTTGTAAGATCAGCCGCCTGAGTTGTTCGTGATCTTCTTTTTTTGTTTTTTACTTCAAGTGAAACCACTGGCAAAAGAGACAAAGTTGAAACTGAAACAAGACATTTTAATTTTTTTTCACTTGATTTATCTGTAGATAGTTTTGTCATCCCATCTATACTTTCAGATGACTGAAGATTGTTTGAAGGATCAACATCAGTAAATGAAGAGGCTGTAAAATCAGAATCAGTGAATACATTTATGTCCAAAGGCCACAACCCACTAGCCTGAAATCCTTTCATAGCAATTCTCAATGATGCTGCCTGACTATATGCGTCACCAAATAATTCTGCAACTTGCCAAGTTGTTACTGGTTGTGATATGTGACCGCATCCATTTTCGCATAGCTTCATCATAGTATGTACCAAGTGGTCCAAAGAACGCAACGTCTAATGGTTGCAGTCTGTGTGTAGTATGGGGAGGTAGTGATACCATACGCACTCCAGCATTTCGTGCTAGATATATCGCTGCCAAATTTTTTGAATGTGTAACATGACCATCAAGTATCAACAAAACTTTTGATTGTTTTAAAGGTTTAACAACTTTAATGAAATGATTGAGCCAATCTAAAAAACCTTCATTTGACATCCATCCTTTCTCTTGAGTACTAAATACAGTTCCTGGAGGTGCACCATTTGTTATTTCTGGCTTCATTCTTTTGTGTTTATATATTAACATTGGTGGAACATAAAATCCTGCTGCAGATACACAAACTACAGCTGTTACTGAATTTCCTCGTTCACTACTAGTCATAATTCCAACTCGTTTTTTGCCCCTTGCACTAATAATTTTTATCTGACCATCTTGTACTGTTGATAAACTAGTTTCATCCATATTTTTTTTTTCCTGCCATTCGTGTTTGTTTGTTAAAATTATGTGTGATGTTGTTAGCTTCCGCAATATCAAATGCTAGACGACGAAGATCATCATTCCTTAATCCAAAGTACATTGATTCTAATAATAAACAGTGATCAGCTAGTTCTGTTTCAATTTCATTAGGTAAGGTGGTAAGTCGACCATGAAATTTCACATTTGCAACAGCAACTTTGTTTTTTTCATTTATATGCCTTGACAAAGTTGCTTTTGGAATACAAAATTCATAAGCGGCTTAATTTAAGCTGATTTCTCCTTGTTTTATTGCTTCAACAGCCTTTTTCAAGTTTTCTACTTTCCATTTTCCATATTTTCGTGGTGTTTGCATCTAAAATAAAAGCAAATTACTATGAAGATACATAAGGAGAGTTTTATAATCTTATTACAGGCTTTTTTTTCATATATTTATTTGTTATTCATATATGATTAAGTTAATTATATACTCATTATATAATCATTATTTTTCATCATTTTTGTTTAGTTAATCATTAACTATATACATCAAAATCTATATAAACTATATAAAGTTTGCAACTTTATATATTAACTTCTATATACAGTAAAAAACTTATGCTGGGTATATACTTTATGTTCTCTTACAAGTTTATCCGTTAAATAGAAATGTATAACTTTTGTAAAACTTTTACATTTTATTTTTTACTAAAAGATAAAATGATTTGTTAATTAAAGTATACGATGTTTACAATCAACTTTATATCCTTAGACTAAACTTTAGACTATGAAAAAAATTTTGTGAAAAATCATTTCATACTTTAAAGCAAGACTAAATACCAATTCCAAAAAAGCAACAAATGTCTAACAATAATACTATGTCTATAAAAGAAATTCGCTTTAAAAAATATTATACAGTCGGACTAATGAAATTTTCTGATAATTCGGACGTCAAGTAGCGTGTTATGAGATGACATCGTTTCAATTACGGCAACTTTTGAAGTTCCATTCTGGGCAACATAGGACCATGGTGTTGTGGCAAAATATTTACATACAAGTAACAACTTACGCTATAAGCTCTTAATATCACATAGACTTAAAACCCTTAAAGTTTAAAATTTTAAAAAAATTATCATCAAACTCAATATCGTTAAGCTTCTGTAATCGTTTAAATGCAACGATAAAATTAGATCGCAAAAATTTTTTTCTTTAAAAAAAAGTAATTTTATTCACATACGTGCAGTTTTTAAGTTTAAATACTAGAAGTTTCAAAAAATAAAGAAAATTATTTTCTTTACAAGAAAAAATATTCATGAAAGTAGAATATGTTCCAGTTTCTAAATAAAGCTAAGTGTTCCAATTAAGGAGCTGTTCCAATTTCGGCAACTCTCCCCTATATAATTCATTCTATTATATAATTAGATAGCAATAAAAAACAATAAAAATACTATCGTTCTATTTTGAAAATTTTTTTAAACTCTATTAAAAACATTCAAAAAAAAATATAGATTTGGTTTTAATGGTAAATTTTTTTTTTTAATTTAATTTTAATTTCTAGTATAGTTAATATACGCGATTTTGATTTTGAGTTAAAATTTCAATAAAAAAGTATTTATTCTTCAGCAATTAAAGTTGTAACACTTTAATTTATATTACACTTATATACACTATATACACTTATATTCAGTTTTATTTAAATAAAGATACGAAGAATTTTTTTTTATAGTAACTGAATGAATTTCTTATGGTTTAGATTTATATTTAGAAAACGAAAGTGTTTTAATTATTATTATTTTGAATAAATAAATAACAAATGATTTTTACTATTTTAAATGAAATTATTTTTATTAGCAACAATGACCAACAGAGTTAAGAAGACAAAAGAGGCTCTTTAGATAACTATTTTGTCAAAAGAATTAAAGTTCTACCAACACAGGACCATGCTGGTCCTATCGTTTTGCCTTTATCTTTGGTGTCTTCATCCGAACGATTTAATTGCGCATTTTTTGGCGGGGCTGAAAATAATCAAATTACAATGAAACTTAGTCCTTTTTCTAGAGAACCTGAACTTGGTATGAATGCTGCTAATTTTACAAGTAAAACTAATGCAAAAATTGATACCTGTTTGCCTATAAACATTGGGGTATTTTTAACACCTCAGGTAACTGAACAAGGTAAATACCGAATATTGATATCTCAGTGGAATGAACAGGATTCTTTAACAAAGGCCGCATTACTAAAAAATGCAATATCTGAGCCCTTATTTGTAATAACACTTTGTTCATTAACCAATATGTTAAATACCACAACGTCTTTAGGTAAGGCTCTTCAAAAAAAATTATTGGATAGGGAATATGTCAAAACTGTTCTTAAACATACCATAAAGATTGTAAATAAAAGATGACAGAATGACGAAAACTTTAATGCTATATTTATGACTGCATCAAAGTTACTAGAAGACTTAGGTTTAAAAATCAAGATTCCACGAATTACAGGAAAATAAACTAATCGCGCAAACCTCAATACCAATAATTCTCCAACTTACTATAGAGTCAATGTTTATTTACCGTTACTTGATAGCATACTTCTAGATTTACAGTTCAGATTTTCTGATGAAACCTTAAACTCTTTTGAACTAAATGTAAAAATACCTAGAAAACTATTAAATAAAACAAAGACAGAGTTAACAGTATCAATAACTAGTATACTGAGTTTTATGAAAGGGTTGCCCAACATAAATACTGTTGAAGAGTATGTCCAATTAATGAATTTTTTTTTTCATTAATTGGACATTCTCTTCAAATTTTGAATTTTGGGAGCTTAAATGGAAAGACGCAATCAAAAAGCAACAAGACCTATCTGAATAAGCGCTGGAAGCATACAAGCAATGTGATGGTAATGTCTTCCTTTAATTAAAGGTATTTTGCAACTACTTTGTACCCTTACTGTTAGCGTTGCTTCGGGAGAACGGAGTTTTTCAGTTTTAAAGACTCAAAACTTGGTTAAGATCCAATATAGGACAAGAACGATTAAATGGCCTTGCTATGAAGCATATTCATAGAGATTGCATCATAAATATTAAAAAGATTTTTGCATCTTCGAAAACTATAAAGCTCAATTTTATATTGTAGTTTATTAATAATAGTCTTTATTAAAAAAAAAAGAATATACTAAAGAAAATATTTTGTCTTTGTTGCACATTACAGAGAGGGCCAGATAAACCTATAGGCAGACAAGACTGCAGCCTATGCACCATGATTTTTGCGCGCTCGATTTTTAAATGGGGTATCATGGAAAAAAAATTGTAGTATTTAGGAGTGTTTAGGGCCCCAAAAATTTTTTCTGCCTAGGGCTCTCAAGGATATAAATCCGTCCCTTATTACAGGTTAAATATTTATTTTCAACGTTTGATTTTTTCAAGATACTTATATACAGATACATTCAATATATTTATTAGTAAACTTTTCTTAAATCATTCTAAGTAACCAAAAAAAAAAGTCACGGCGTTAATTTTTGTTCAAAAATCTCCGATTGTGGGTTTGAGCGTGTTTTCACACTTACTGTTATAGTAATTATATCTTGAGATTATAATTTCACATTGATAACATAATTTCTAATTGGTATTTTCAGAAAAATATTACTCCAATTATAATTGTACTTCTGAATGAAAATTAATTATTAAAAAACTAAAAATCTATATGTAAAATAATTTTTTAAATTTAAAATTTTGTAAATCGCCAAAATTAAACAATCTCCAAAAATAATTTAAAGAAATTATGAATTATAAGTAATCTAATTAGTAAATAAAATAAAGGGAAAATTTTTCTTAGAAAATGCTGCTATGAAAATTATTTTAAATTGGTTTGCAGTTGAAGATTCTTTTGATTTCGTTACAGGAAAGTAAGTCGTCAAGTAGAGCCTGCCAATACCTAAAAAACAAAAATAAAAAATTACTAATGTCCTATCAATTTATCATACATGTGCTATTTTCATTCAATTTGTAAATTCTATTTCATAAATCTACACACACTGTAATTTGCATAGCTTGTTGAACAGCCTAGCTTTAGATATGTTGTGATTTAAATAGCTAACCTTAACTTAATCTTAAACCAATGGAATAATTTATTCTTAAACCAATATAATAACTTAACCTTAAACCAATAGAACTACTATATACATCTACACCTTAATTTATTCAAAAAAATAATAAAAAGCATAACATTAGGAAAAGTATCATCTTATTGATAGTTTTATAACAGGTAATATTTATAAAAACCAATAGAAATAAATTATTTTCATATTTTGAATATCTTTTTTATGAAGGTTATATGAAAATATCTTGAAATGATATGAATAAAATCCAAGTCTAAATAAATATATTAATTAATTTGAACAAATTACTTCAAATTAATTAAATTGAGATATAATTAAAAAGCAAAAGGATTTTCAGAAATAAAATGATACCAAAAAATTTTTTGTTTGTTTATTCTTATTGATGTTTGCTAGCACAAAGTTTTTAATAAAAAGCCATAAAACTGAGCAGCCTTGTAAGTCATTACATCTGTGATACTTATTTTGAAATTCACAATACTTGAAATAACATACAAATCCGGAGTCTTTTTGGGATTCCGCATCTTCGCTTGGATCATGGCTTTACTTAAATAACCTTAACACAAACATCAAGGTTTTTAATAATCTGATACCTTGTATCAGATGACTATAACCTCATAATAAGTATATTCGATACTTTGCACCAGATGTTTATCAACTTTGAAAAACAAACAACAAATTGTTTTTGTTTTTGAACATGCATCATATAAATATTAATGAATATAAATGAGAGAAAGTTTTTTAAGACACCAACATTTGTATGAAAAATTATTAATATAAAATATTTAAATCTGTAAAAATAGGAAATTTGTGACACTTCAGTTCATTACTTATATAATGTAACATATTTAAATAGTCATTTGAATATGCTAATTATAATTCCTAAAAAACTTTTTTGTAGCTGTTTACACATTTTATTCAGAGTAGTACCAGTCTTTACATTTCTGGAGGTCTTTCAATGAAACTGTTATAACCAATAATAAACTTGTTTATCAACTTAATAATAAGTTAATAACATGTAACCAAGTAGAAAATTTATCCTTCATAAAAGTATTTAATGAAGTTACAATTTGTTAACAAAGTATACAAAAATTAGGAATAAAATCCAGACAATTTTAAAACTTAATGAACATAACTTTGAAATTCATGAATACGAATTAAAACAGAAAACAAAACAAAAATATAAAAGTAAAAATAATAATTATTATAAACAATACAATATAAAAAATTATGAAGATCGAAAAATAAAAAGATAAAACTTGGAACTTCAAAAACTTTCAAGCATTTTTTTTTTCAGCCAAATAAAATAAAATGTAATATTTAGTGTTTAAATATCCTAATAACAAAATAATGTAGCATAAACATAAACTTACTTCATAAAATGATATGAATGTATTTCTCTGTTAAACACAGACAACATTGATGTGTAGCCAGTCACACATTGCAAGTTAAGATATTTGTAAACATTTTTTCATACTGTTTTAATATATATTTATACCTACTAATAAATATTATTGTTATGAAATATGTTTTATCAATTATAAAATTAAAAAAAAATTTTTTAATGTCAAGTGACAAAAAAATAAAAAATTGTATAACAGTTACATTTTAACATTCAAGATAAAGTCTTAAAAATAGTTTATTTGTTTTTTAATCAAATAACAAAAAAAAATATTTTTCAAAAATGGCTGCCAGTTTTCTGAAAATTAGTCAAAAAGTCACACAGACTATATACATAGACACATATACATAGTCATCAGATATAAACTCATACTTATCTTTTACTTCTTTTATGATAAAATTCTAACCGTAATAAAAACTTATCATTTAATGTTATACTGACGGAAGTTCAATTCACTTTTAACACTGAAGTTGACTTCAGTTCAAAAAGTCGTGGCTCTACTTGTTGTGTACCAAACTGTTTTAATAATTCTAAGTGTAATAAAAACTTATCATTTTATGTTATACCCAAGAAAAAAGTTTTAAGAAAGTTATGGTTAGTCAAACCATAACTTTCTTAAAACTTTTTTCTTGGGTATAACACAAACCATACATTAAACAACACAAATACCTTATAGAGAAGAACTGTCAATTCCTGTTTTGAGCTACAAAGAGAAATTAAAACAAGAAAATAAAATTCTTAAAGATCAAATTGAGGACATTATAAAAGAAAAATAACAGTTAGTAAACACTCAAAAAGAAGCTATATGTAAGCTCAATGAAAAAATACTTCTATCACAATTTACAGTTCAAAGGTTTCAACATAACAAAGAACATTTCAAATTTTACACAGGTTTTGAAAATTATGAACTATTTAAAGTAGTCATGAAGTTTTTAGAACCAGAAATATATTCACTCAATTTTTGGGGTTCAATGTCTATTATCTCTGATGATTTAAATGAAACTTCTTCATCTAAAACAAGAGGAAGATCGTCTATATTAAATGTTGAAAAGGAATTTTTTTATGGTGCCAGTTTGACTTCGTTTCGCTTTTCCTATAGAAGATTTAGCAATACGGTTTAATATTTCATACTTTTACTGTGATGCCAACTAGTTAATTGCACTCAATCAGCAATGTTCTCAAAATATAAACATCACCATACAGCAAAAGGTTTGATTGGTATTGTACCAAGTGGTGCAACTACATTTGTTTCTAATTTATATGCAGGAAGATCAAGCGATAAACAAATAACAAATCACTGTGGCATACTAAAATTATGTCTGATGGCAGATCGAGGTTGTATCATAAATGACTTACCAAAAGGAAAAAGCCTCAACATACCACCATTTCTTGAAAGCGATTTCCAACTTACATTGGAAAAAGAATTAGAAACAAGAAGAGTTGCATCTGTGCGAATTCATGTTGAATGTGCAATTGCAAGAATCAAAAACTACAAAATATTACAAAACACATTTCCACTTTCAATGGCTGCTGACACGAACAAAATATAGGTCATAGTTTGTTATTTAGTTACTTTTCTACAACCTCTAATAAAAGCTGATAGCAAATAATGTAACAAGACAAAATAAGAAAAGTTTTATAAATATTTTGTAAATTTTATTTTACTTTAAATATTTCTGTTAAATAAATTTGAAATAAAAATTTGTTAACTCTGGAAAAATAATTGTATTCCATATTTCCGCATCATAATCTATTGTTTCGATGTTCAATGATTTTTCTGTGTACACAATAAAATCAATTGTTTAAGTTTCTGTTGGTGCCATTACGCCTTGACATTGATAATAATAGGGATGCTTTATTTTTAATTTTGTAGCACCATTGTTAAATTTAATATAGAAGTTTTTATCTTGACACGCTTCTTCAATTATTAAATGTTTTTTTGAAGAAGGATATTTCACTTCAAGTACTTTTTCAGTGTTAGCTATTCCATCAGGGCTACAACCCAACCAAGGGCAATTTGGGTTTATAAAAAACCCACATCGAGTAACACTTGACTTCGCTATGCTTTCATATAGTTTTATTGCTATTTCTTCATTATCCTTTCCCCACATACAGCTTTCTCCTACTTTGATATTTTTAGTTTGTAAAGCTTTTTTTAAATGGATGTTGGGTAAATTTTTTCTACCTATTTATTACATTAAAATTTGAAAGATGTCAATCATTTGCATCTTTCTTGATACCATAATGTACTTTCAGATTGTTTAACTGTATTGACTTCAATATTTTTAGCTACCTCAATGTCAACAATTAAATGCAATTCTACAAATGCTTTTTGTTCAAAGGTCAAACAACTAAAATCAATCATACTTTTTAATTTGTCAAATAGAGCAATAATAATCAATCTGTCATCTTTTTTACTAAAATGTTCCTCAATTTCATTTTCTACAAATGTTGACAGAGATGAATTATAAAAGGAACATGTCTGAAAGTTATTATCACAAATTATTGAAGATATATATGTCCCCTAGCAGATTTTCTAAACCTTCACATAGTGTTTGAAGTTGTAAAGTTGAAGTTTTGTAACAACATGGTATTAACGTGTTCCTGAAACTAAAGGTCTTTTTCGAGACTATTTTTGTCTTTAAAAGCATCAGCTTTTTCAAAATTTAAGTTTGAAAACAAAATTGCTTTAGAGTTGGATGATACCCCTGGCACATGCCATATCTGTAAAAATCAGTACATGTTTCGGATTCTGGGACCACTTTAATTTCTAACTCTTTATAGTCAACTAGTTGATATAGTGATGCAGCAGCATGCTTACAACAGCCACCCCTCCCCCGCACCAGCTTTACAATAGCATTTAGCATAAAGTATTTCGCCAGTAGACTGGCACAAGTGTATGAAAACTTCGTATTGTTTACGTTTCATAGAAGCAGCAACATTAGACTTTACAATAAACAAGTTTATGGAAGCTTTTACATTTGCTTTAACACATACATTTTTGACGTAATTTTCTTTAAATAAACGATAGCCAAGAGTTTAGTGCTTATCGGCTCCTCTTTTACAATTATCAATATATATAGTCTCATTAACATGATATTTCTTGATAAAATTGTGAGATATATTTGGTAAAAGTAAAATGTCTCTTGACCAAGTTTATATACTCTTGTTTATAGATTCTTCTTCGTCGACAGCAATAAGTTCATCATGCTTAAGTTCCCAAAAAATAGCTTTAGATGCCTGATAAGAGTTCTGAAAAGGACTATCATCAATTTTCTTTTCTAAGTCAGCAGTAAATAAACTCATCATTAAAATAATATTTAATCCCAAATGCTTTAATCGGATTCTTTTGATTTAAATGAATACAACTATCACAATATTGCGCATTTGCCGAGATATGGGAAAAGTCCTTTTGGCCAAAAATTAACGCCGTGGTGGTTTATCTGGAACAAAAAAGCGGATTTTTTTTTGTTAGTCAAATTAATCCCCCCACCCCACACACCAGGGTGTCTGTGTACACACACCCTCGTGCACCTCATATCTGCAATAAGTTTTTACTAAATAATTTAAATAATATTGATTTTTAAATATTCTGGTCGCTACAAGTAAAAAAAAAAGGAAAACTAAACATTTTGAGTGGACATTTTAATTTTTGTATAAACTTGCTCCATATAACTTAAGAAGTTTAAAAATTTTTACGTGCCGCTTGGATACTGCTTATAACTTTAGTTAGAGACAAAAATAGATGCAACTTTTTGAAAAGATTTCAAGTATAAAATATCCGCCATGTTTATATAAATCGAATACCGAAAAACATTAATTTAGTTTTTACAAATAATTGAAAGGGGGGTTAACAATTTGTAAAATTAGACGTTTTAAATATAATTACTAAAATTTATGTAATTAAAATTTCATAAACATTATTAAAAAACAAATTTGTTTATAATTGCTGCTTAATGTTGTATTAAAATAATAAAATAGTTTTAACTTAATAAATCTAAAAAATAAAATTTGTCCCCGTTCTTTGTTTTCTTTGTTTACGCTAAAAAAGGTTTACCCATGTTTTGTTAAAAAAAGACGTGACATTTTGAAAAAAGGATGTGAAACGCTTACAAAATGCGCAACGGAAAGTGCAGCAAACATGTTGAAAAAAAACGCTGCAAATAAAGCTGACATCCCTTGACTCATGGCTAGTATATTGGACACAGAATGGCAAGCCATAACTTCCTTAAAGTTATATTATCATTGGTTTTGTTACGTACAACTATAAATGACCCCTGTTTAACTACCTAATTACACCTAAAAGGATACCAGAAGATGTCCATACTATTAGCTATCTTCCTACTATTAACTAATAGCTTACAAGCTTGAGCACAGTGCTTGAATTTCTGTTCTAGTCAAAAGCTAAAGGCGAGAATCTTGGTCTCTCAGAAACTGACGTTGCAATGGATCAAGCTTTATATGCAAAAGCGATGGAAATCCTGATGAACCCTAATCATATTGATCTTAAAAGATTTATTGTCCTCCAAATGGGTGCATTTCACACATCTTATATTTTTCTAGGTGTTATTGGCAAAAGATTTAATGATGCTGGATTACAAGACTGGATAACTGAAGCTGATATAGCCGGTGGGTGGTTTCTTTGCCGTTTGAACCACATCTCTTCCTCACCTGAGTTCGTTAACTGTTTAAAGGAGGTAAATAAGTTTGCCTTAATATGCTTCATGTCTGTGAATTTTTTTTTTATTCACCTCAAGACCGAGAAGACCACTACAGTCGGGGAGGCTACTTTTTGTAGTTATAACCCTCTCTCAACTCTATAACTCCGAAACACGAATCTCGACGATTATTTCTAGACGAATTATGACAATTTAAAATCCTTGTTTGATGACGATTTCTTCAAAACTTTATATGATTACTCAAATATGTTAAATGATATTGAAAATATCAATTCCGGACCAACTTTCACTCTTTGGTTTTCCTTTATTGAAATATTAAAATTTTTTTTGGACTCTTCATTTGGAGGCAACATATCAAATGCTACCGTAGTTTTTTGCATATGGTTGTCCGAGTTATTCTCTCTTTTTAACTTTCTATTGGACCGAAATGATGCAAACTCCTAAAACTTTGGAGTACAAGCTTGCATAAACTGTTGATAAATACTCATCCAAGTATTTATCAACAGTTTATGCAAGCTTGTACTCCAAAATATTTTATTTGGATTTCAACAAGTTTTAGTTTTAAAAATAGCTTTAAATTAAATCTTTATAGTTTATTATCTTTTTGAAAGTGATGGAAACTTCTCCGTAAGAAGAACGAGCTGTACGTTAAACAAAGTTCTATCTGACCAATGTATTGAACAAACTATAAATCGTGATCAGAAATGCCAAGAAGGAATAAAAGGTTATAGTACATCTGAAAGAACTGATCAACTTGAGGTTGAATGGATGCTCATTCACCTGCTCCAGAAGATTTTTTCCCAAATTCTGTTTTGAGATATCAAAAGCTACTAAAACTTCAATCAAGACGCACTCCACAATACATGACAAGTCAAAAGCCGTTTTATTTAGTTGCTTATATTGTACAATATACAGACTTTATTTAGATATTTATTTAATATTTTAAAATAAAAATACATATATATCCATTTATTTAACCAAAAATTGAAAATTAAAAGTTTTATAATTTTACAAAATTAGGTTAGGTGTCACTCATATAGTTAAAAACTAGTCTTTGGAGTGACACCTAAATAAAATAAACAGACAAAAACAAAAAAATTCAACAGTAATATTATTAAATGAAAGCAAGTGTAAATTAAATTAATTATAAAAAATAATGGTTAAGCTATAATAAATTAAATAAGAAGAAAAAAAAATGAGAATACTCAATTAATAACAACAATAAAAATCATTAGCAACAACAGCACAAATAATAACAAACTTTACGCAAACGAAAAGGCAAGCGCAAAATCTACAGAACGAAAACAAAAATTAAATTACGAAAAGGCAAATACAAAAACTTCTACAAAATAAAATAAATTATATTTGTTACTCTTGGCGGATACAGAAAAGCGTAGAAACTTGTAGTGAATTATTTTTGTTTTAAGTAGTTCTTTTTGTTATTTTTTTGAACTTTTTTCGAACTTCTTTTCTTTTAAGTTGTTACTCGCTTTTAATTGATTTTGTTTTATTTTATTAAATCTATTTGTTTTACTTTTTTATTCATTTTCTTGTTTTATGTTTTTTTTTTAATCTTTTAGTTCGTTTTTACCTTTTGATATTTTTGTTATTTAACATTATTTTAACTTATCTTTTTTATTTTTTTAAATAATTTCTTTTCGTTTTTCCTTTTTCCTTTTCACCATTATAAAAACGCTTCCGCCATTTGCGATGTCATTGCAAAGTGACATAATTTTGTGACAAAAATTTTTTTGAATATTATTTAAAAATTTTCTGCTAAAAAGAAATTTATTTCATAAAAAATTAAACTTAGCTATGAAAAATATTAAATTAAACTATTAGTAGTAAGTATTTCATGCAAAATGTATATATTTGCTATAAGAATGTTAAATTTTGCATAGAATGATATGTTAAAAAAAAAAAATCAAACTTTTTAAAAAAATGCTTTTTTTCTTTATGAGCCATCTTAACTACTTAAGTTAAGTTTTTTAAACGAGTAACTGTTAGTTAAAAAAGTAATTTACTTTTACAAGTAAAAGTTATTTGCATTTTTACTTTTACTTGTAATTGTAACTTACTTTAAATGGTAAGTCGTGTAAAGTAAACTACTTTGAAAAGTAATTTTGGTTATAATTATGTAAAAAATT
This sequence comes from Hydra vulgaris, assembly GCF_038396675.1. Lineage (NCBI taxonomy): Eukaryota > Metazoa > Cnidaria > Hydrozoa > Anthoathecata > Hydridae > Hydra > Hydra vulgaris. Next base: position 52,144,691 of record NC_088934.1, read on the forward strand.
TACATCAAAATGTAATTTACTTTTTAAATGTAAAAAAATTATTTATGAAAGTAAACTTACGCAAATATAATATTTAAAAAACATAACGCTTACTTTGCAAAATAAAATAAAACGACATAGTTGCGTTGAACAAAATAAAATAAAACTACAATAGTTGCTTTGCATCTGGTTTTTAATCTGTTTGTTTATTCATAATTTTGAACATTATTTTTTCAGAAAAAAAAAAATTCAACGTTACAATTAGGGGAGAATGGGGCACCATGACACATTGTAATTGTGGAGGCATCTTAAGAGTTGTGAAAACCACTTTTATATAGTGAAGCAGCTACAACTACAGCTATGTTTTAAAAAAAATTATATCATTTGACATCATTAGGCCTGCAAGAGGTCGAAATTTGTGTTTTTTTGATGACAAAGTAATTTATTAGTTTTTAAAGCTCATAAGTTTTAAGGTACCTTATTCAATATGTCTATCAGTAAGTAACATTTTGTTAACTACAATCCATAAGCTTTTTACTTATTTTAACAAAATCATTGTAAAAACAAGTTGATACTAAAATAAAGCAATTATTTTCTGTTAGCAAGTATGGGGTAACTTGATACAGCATTTATGTGGGGTCCTAAAACTGTAGAATAGTACTCCATTATGTCATAAACAATTCCTAAAATCATTTCTTTTAATATTTATAATCAATTTTAAAAAGATTTATGTAAATATAACACAAGGAGATCCCATTTCGATACAAAGCCATTATTTGTTGACGCTTAAGAATGATATTTAAAACAATGTATTATCTGGTCTTCTGAAATGTGATTCGGACCATTGGATGCATTATTTGGGTTATAAATATTAATTTGTTTATATTTCAAAAAAAGTTCTGTCTATTCTCTATGTTTTATACTTTTTATTTACTTTTATAATGATGCTCATAGTGTGTTTCAAGGAATCCCATGGTACCTTGAAACAAATTTCTAATTTTAATTTAACTTGTCTCACAAGTATAACCTGTTATACTTTGGTAATTTATAGAATTTATTTTGAAGGTATAAATTTATTCTTCAAATTAAACCATTCGCCTAAAATAAAAAACGTAATAAAAAATTGTTACGAAGCAAAATAGTGTGTCATGGTGCCCTACTCTCCACTACGTAAAAAAAAAAATACAATTACATAAAAAAAATAAGTAATAAAAATAAAAAAAAAGTTCTCAAAAAAAGTTTATTGAAACTTCACGGATATAAACTATATCAAAGAGTATTTATCGAGTTTTTTGAAACTATATCAAAGAGTATTTATCGAGAATTATCGAAAGCAATTCATATATATATATACACCTTAAAATCGCTTCCACTGGTAATTGCTAAAAATGGTAACACAAAAACAGCTTAAAGACGCTCTGGAAAACGCTGATAAAATTGACAAAGAAGAGCTTAAACAAGCTCTTAAGAAATTAAAATACTTACTGCCAGAATTGACGAACTTACTAATAGAATTGATTTGTAGGATATTGAAATAAAGTCCCTGAAAGACAGCAAAAGTGGTGAAAAAACTTTGTCATCTAAATTAGTTGAACAAGTCAGCAAACCCTGTACATTAGCAAACGTAGCTGTAGTGAGCGCGCTCAATAAGCATAATAGGGACGTGACTAATAGAGAAAAGAGAATTGTTGTGTTTGGTTTACCTGAATCTTTAAAAACTCAACCAAGCGATATAACTAAAGATGACACCGCGGAATTCAAAAAGGTTATGGCATCTTTAAGTAAATCAGTCAATTTAGTCAGAGTTGAACGTTTCAAAAAAAAAAAAAAACTTTAATTCTGGTAAACCTGCTCCTCTTATGATTGAAGTTGATTCGGTATCTATCAGAAACAACGTTATAGTATCGGCTAAACAATAAGCATCAATTTTAAAGATATATTTATACCGCACAGCAGCAGAACAAAGTGAGTTCAATATATTAAACTCAGAAAGAAAAGCAGCTAATTCTGACCTTGACAAGCCCTTTAGATTTGTCATCCGCAGCAATAAATTGCGATGCATTAATGTCTCACAGGAAGTTGAAATCAATGGACGCAAAAAGCATCCTTTCATCGAATGGAGAGATGCACAAGCAGCCAGAATTGCAAAAACACAATGAATCAAATTGTTTACCTGCGAATATTTATTTAAATGCATTAAATACAAAAATAAAATCTGCTAAATCTAAGCCTAAAAATACATTTTTAAAATGTTTTTATACTAACGCAATTTCTTTTAATCCGGATAGAATGAACGATTATCTGCACTCTGTTACATAAACATGTATGATTTAATCTTTATTTCTGAGACATGGTTTACTGAAATATCTGCTTCTCAATTGAACAAATACTCACTAGTAAAGAAGATTCGAATTGGTCATGGTGTAGGTGTTGCTATATACATCAAGCGCGATTTAGTCGTGAATGAGGTATCTAATCGTCATCTAAGAGAGATCTTAAACAACAGCAACTCCGAGCAAATATGGTATGAAATTATAATCGGTAACAAAATTGTTCTTATTGGTTGTGTCTATTGACCACCTTTATCGCATATATATGATATAAATAAAACAATTATATTGGCTAAGCAAGCTGTTGATAGAAAAGCGCACAGTTGTATGTTACTAACAGGTGATTTCAACTTTCTAAATATCAAATGGATGACAGGATCGACGATGATGATAGGATCGAATTATTAAGTGGTCAAAATAGTGCGGCAAGTGTTTTTCTTGATACTTTGGCTAATCATAACCTAGAACAATTAGTTGATTTTTCAACATTTGAAACATCTAATGGTAAAGGAAAAAACATTTTGGATTTAATTATAACAGATTCTTCAACTAGAGTAATCAACTTATCTAGCTCTCTGCCGTTAGGTGATTTGTCGCAAGGTCATCGCATATTGAGTTGGGATTATGTTGTCCTTTCCAAAAATGAGGCTACTTTTTCAAACAAAAATATGACTTTAATAAAGGTGATATAAATTTTGGTGAAAAGATTATGGAAACTAACTGGAAGCAATTATTTGAAAATAAAAACACTAATGAGTGCTATGAACTATAACATGAACAATAAATATGATAAACTCAGCAAGCAATTTATTCCGTTAAAATAAGTCCAAACCACTCGTAATGCGCCGTGGATGAATAAGGAGGTACTAGCTATAATAAAGCAAAAAAAAAACAACTGGGCAATTACTTATCTGCAACTAACTGGCGGTCAGAGACAATGATTCGTGAATATAGGAAACTAAGAAGCCAAGTGCAGAAAACAAGTAAACATCGCGTTCAAGTACTTGAAGCACAACTAGAATCAAATAAAATTAATCCTAAAAAGGTGTACACTTATGCAAAGGCGCAACTTAGCATAAAAGGCTAGGATAAGTGGGGAGGGGGGGGGGGTGAAGGGTACATAGTTTCTAAGCTATGGGTAATTCATGCATGTGTAAACCTTGACTAAGTCATTGTTCGTTAGAGCGCGCTTTTTCTCCAGTTTTTTTTTCTTTGTGTTTGCCGTTTCAATCAAGTATTTTGTTATGGTAATATGACGCAGTATAACATTTTTGGTATCCACAAGGACATCGAGTGCTAAAAGAGTTTTCAAAATATTATAATTCATTTAAACTATCTGATTTAATTATATGATTAAAGGAGCGTTTATCAGATAAAATATTTTATTGCATTTTATCATATATATTCTATTTGAAAAAATTTGGTAAGGAAAGCTGTTCAATCTTCTACTATAGGTTTGGGGCACCCTAATAACTTCCTTTTTTCTGCGTTGGTGTCCAACCCGCACAAGAATGATTAGAACAATAAAATCTTTTTCCATTAAAATAGTGCTTTAGAATAAACTTGTAATTTTTTTTCAAACGTTATATTGACTTCACAAGATGTTTGTTGGCTATCAGTTGTTCCGGAATCTTGCGATTGGTTTTTCACTACCTTCCAAACTAGCTAGAGCTCTGAAACTTCCAGCATTTGTGTAAATTTAATAAAAGTACACCTTAAAATTGTTTTCAGAGCCAACTGGAGAACTTCACTTTCTTGAATCTCTTTTTTTTTTTTTTTTTTTAAATTTTACTTTATCTTTCAGACTTTACTTTGATTTTAATTTATCTTGGCAGCATTTATGTAGTCCCGATGAACATGCTTGTTAAATTTGTTTACTGTGAAAGGGGGATCGAATCCTTGTTTTTTTTTTTCTAATATTTTTTGTTTTTCTTTAAAGTTGGGGTTTATAACTATTTAAAAAAAAAGATTTTTTTGCAAAAGCTTTGAAAAGGCATTTTTATGATTTATTTGTTTTAGCATTAATTTTTTTGTCGGAAGGATATACGTAAGTGGCCCTGATAAAAATTTACCGTAAAGGAGCCGAGCATACTTGTAGCTATGCTTTTTGCTTTTCTTATTCAGCGTGATTGTTGTCAGGGCTGTCCCGAAGAGGTCTCTCATTGGCGAAGGGGGGAGGGGGTTGTATGTGTTTTTCGCTAACTAGAGAAACACACACACACACACACACAAACACACACACATACACACACACACACACACACACACACACACACACACACACACACACACACAAAAGGGTCCTCAATATTTGACATTTGCCAACTAAGCTTCAAAACTTGCCAACTGAAATGCTAAATGTGCAAATGTGCTTACTCGAATGCATATATAACAGCTTGGGGGTGGGGGGAGGAAATACCCTTTCACCCCCGTTCGGGACGACCATGGTTAGCAATAACTACTCTAACAGAAATAAAAATTAATTTTTTGTTTGTTCATTTATTAACAGCCATTCATAAAACTGTTCCAGACAACAATTATTCCTTTATTATTCTATTATCTAATAATTATTCTAGTTAGTCATTTCCAAAAATAACTTTTATTTTGGTTAGATTGGTTTTTAACAACAACCATGCTGAATAAAAGAAGCTAAAATACAAAACAAAGGGCCTATTTATATGGAAAGCGGGCTGGCTCGTTTGCTGAGGTATTGGCGTCACCAATAGTTTAAATTAATTATATTTTGCGTTTAAATGAATAAACGAGCTAGCCCGGATAGCGAGATCTCACTGTTTTTTGCCGAGATCTCGGCAAACGGGCTGGTTAATTTTTTATATAAATTTGTACGCATGCGTACAAATTCTTACATTTTTTAAATTTGAAAGCTTCCGCGTAAAATAATAAACACAATAATAAATTTGGCAACTTCCGTGTACTTAAAATTTTAGTTGTTTTGCTTTTATAATTTACAATTCACGAGGTTAGAATTATTATGTTCTATCTCCACAAATCAAAAAATTTGAGTTAGATAAATTTTTTTTCTTTTTATAGTTAAAATATTTATTTTTTACTACCAAATCAGTAAAAAATAAATTATTTCTTAATATACCTGACATTGCATTTTGTTCCACCTCCTTAATGCAGTTTATAAATTAAAATTATAATGCGCTATCTCCGTTTTATCTGTTTTATATTTGAAAGTCGTTAAAATCAAAATGGCATCCGCGGTAGATTTTTTTGTTGAAAAATTACAACAAAACGTTGAAGGTAAAAAATATATATATATATATATGTATATATATATATATATATATATATATATATATATATATATATATATATATATATATATATATATATGTATATATATATATATGTATATATATATATATATATATATATATATATATATATATATATATATATATATATATATATATATATATATATATATATAAATGTATACATAATAAACAAATAACAATAATACCCAAACCATGAACAAAAAACATTATATATATATATATATATATATATATATATATATATACATATATATATATATATATATATATATATATATATATATATATATATATATATATACATATATATATATATACATATATATATATATATATATATATATATATATATATATATATATATATATATATATATATATATATATATATATATATATATATATGAATTTAATCTTTGAAATTTATTTCACTGTGAAATGTATTTTGGATAATATGTTCTTGGAGCTTATTTCAACCAAAGTTTTATTTTTTTGTAAAAATCTTGGTACATACTTTAGATAATTAAACTTTATAAATATTGCACTTATAAAGTTTTTTTATTAGGTAAAGTAAAATTTTATTCCAATAAAACAGAGATATGCCAAACAGTTCTTTACCTTGCTACAATATATACAATATATATACAAAATACTAATTTGTATTATATTTTTATATAAAAAATGGAGATAGAACAAAATAATATTGTATTTTATAAAATAAGTGTGTATTATATCGAGTTTGTAAAGAATTTTACCTCACTACTTTAAATATAAGTAGTAGAAGAGTTTATTATCATCATGAAAGAAGAATGATGCTATTGGAAGCCCAGCCTTTTCAAAATGGGAGAAACACACCAAAAAGGTTGTTGATCAAAGATCAAAACAAAGTGTTAAAGATCATATCAATGAATTTCCACGTGTACCATCACACTACTGTCGTAAAAGAACAAAAAAAGAATATTTTGAAGCTTTTTTAAATCTTAATAAAATGTATGAACTTTACTCTACCTATTGCAAAGAAAAGAATATTGCCCCTCTTAAGAAGCATATGTATAGATTTATATTTGAGCATGACTTTAACATCGAATTTCAAAAGCCAAAAACTGATTTATGTGATACATGTTATGAATACCATAATGTAGTAAATCCAACTGAGAAGCAAACCCCAAAATTTTCCAAACATGTAAATGTTGAAGAATGAAAATTGAGCAGAATGTGAAAAAGACCGCAAACTTAAGAATAAAAATGTAGCTGTAGTATGCATTGACCTTGAAAATGTAATAAGTTTACCAAAATCAAACATAGGAGCATTTTTTTACAAATGTAAACTCTCAGCTTATAATTTAACTGGGCATTGCTCCCTAAATAAAAAAGGTTATTGTATGCTTTGGCATGAAGGCATTTCAGGTCGTGCAGGAAATGACCTTGCAAGTAGTGTAACATGCTTGCTAGAGAAGATAATTGCTGACCACCCAGATGTTAATAAACTCATAATATGCAAAAGTAATAGAGCAAAAGTTCTGTGAATCAGGGCATTCTAGTATACAAGAGGTTGACAATATACATAGTCAAATTGACAGAGCACTAGCTCCTCTTGAAATATTTAGTCCACTTGGTTTAATCAGAGCAATTGCTAATATTCAAAAGAGAAATCCTTTTTCTGTCTACCAAATGAAAAGATTGGATTTTAAGCATTTTTCAGCTATTGCAGGCTATTTTAATTATAACCTTGTTCCCTATACCCAAATAAAGCATCTGGTTTACAGGGCAGAGTTTTCAGATCATATATACTACAGAAAGTTATTTACTGATGTTTGTTCAGAAGTACGAATTAAGCGTCTTCCTAACAATCCACGATCTTCATTAGCTGTGGCAAGACCTCTTGCAGTTGTACCAATGGCTTCTGTCTTAAACCAGTGTGCTCAAATTTCTAATGATAAAGCTAAGGACCTTCAAAGTATGTTCAAGTATATGCCTGCTGTAGACATAATATTTATAATAGTATTTTAAAACAATTTATTTTAATGTCAAAATATTTATGTTTTATGTTTATGTTATGGTGTTAAATGGGCTTTTTATTGAAATTGTTGTTTTTAATGAATTAACCAGATGTGCTTACCTTGCTGAATTTAATCTTTGAAATTCATTTCACTGTGAAATGTATTTTGGATAATATGTTCTTGGAGCTTATTTCAACCAAAGTTTTATTTTTTTGTAAAAATCTTGGTACATACTTTAGATAATTAAACTTTATAAATATTGCACTTATAAAGTTTTTTTATTAGGTAAAGTAAGATTTTATTCCAATAAAACAGAGATATGCCAAACAGTTCTTTACCTTGCTACAATATATACAATATATATACAAAATACTAATTTGTATTATATTTTTATATAAAAAATGGAGATAGAACAAAATAATATTGTATTTTATAAAATAAGTGTGTATTATATCTCCAAATCAGGGTGTGGTAATTCAGATACCTGCACATTATATCTTTTGAAGTATTTACTTTTAAACTGTGGTAGCAAGTATGGGAAATTAATATGAATCTAATTTGTTTACGTCTTTTATGTTTAAGTGGTCTACAGGTCCTTTTAAAACTTTGAATTTGATTTTCTCAGTTTGGAAAAACATGGAGTTAGAACAAAATAATTCTAACCTCGCAAATTAATTTCGATTTTATTATTTGCAGTTTTGTTTATACTGCTGACAACTCTCACTCAACACTCTCTTTTATAAAGCAAGGATGCTTTATAAAAAACTTGACTTTGATGCCGATAAAGTTGGTTTTCAGTTTGATTTCTTGGAAGAAATTGATACTTTGATATTGCCTTACAAACTGAGATTAAAATGGTAGAAGCAGTGCATACTGCAATTCCAAAAGTATTTGCAGTCATTCCCAAAGATCCAGAAACTTTCAAATAATATAAAGTAATATGGCGCCTCTCTCTTGCTTGTTTTATCTTTTGAAGTAATTGTGATCGTTTTCGTAAAAGAATATTATTTAAAAAATTATCAAATTTAAATTTGTGAAGCTTATATAATACTATTAGGCTTTTAAGAAGCATTACTTGTGTTATAGCACCAGTTAAACATATTGTTAAAATCTTTAAAGTTATCTTTAAAGTTATTGTTTTACCGATAAAGAGGCCAGCCCTGTTAGAAAAAGCCAGGCTGACCTCGATATCATTTTTTATTTTTTGGCAAAAATTCATATAAACGCAATTTTAAAACTGGCTCGTTTTCCGGGCTAGCTCGGCAAACGGGCTAGCCCTTGTCTATATAAACAGGCCCTAAGAATAAAATTGCAAAATCAAGAGCCATTCCCAAAGCAAGAATAATAAACCAGATAGTCTTTTAAAAAAAACTTTTAAATAACTGATGTAAATAACATCAAGATTAATAAAAGAAAAAAAAATCAAAGTTAAAAAAGTAAAATTAAAAGTAAATAACTTAAAAAAAAATTTATTACTTATCATAACCACAACAACCGGTTATTTTAATTTATTTAATATAGCGAATTTAGTAGGAAAAAAACACATTTTCAAATTTAAAATTATATGGTTGATTGTGAAGAAAAGTGTCTTGATGTTATTTCATCATACAGATGAAAGAACATAAAGTTCTTTTTGTTTTCAATAAATTTTTGTTACTTCTTTTACTTTAAATTTTCAAAAATTTAAAGTAAAAAAGTTAACAAAAGTGAAATCACAATATTTAAACAACCAGATTCCAATCACATAATTAAAATCAGGCCCGAACCGAATTTTATAACCGAAAAAATTTGGATCGAATCACAAAATCTTTTCTTTTTTTATTTTAATTTAATTTAAAATCTTTATTTCACGACTTTGGATCAAAAATTCGATCGAAATTTTTTCGGTTCTAAAATTATTTATGACATTTCGATTGATAATTCGATCGAAATTTTTTCGTTTCTAAATACTATTATGACTTTATTTATAATCTAAAATTCGATTGAAATTATTTCGGTTCTAATTTTTTTCGTGAATATTTTCGGTTGTGTAATAAATTTCTCATATTCGGTTCTAAATTGAAATTTGCGATTCGGTTGAATCATAGGACGCCTATATATTCATGTTTATGTAAAGCTTTTCAAAAGTATTGCGATAATCGGAGTCTGTTAACAATAAACCCCTAAAATGTTTACCTCCCTTTCATGCCATTAGAGTGAGAGCGAACAGTTTATAACATTTATGTATACATTTTTTTCACAATTTAAACTAAATTTAAGTTCATTAACAAGTCCTTAATGTTATGCAATAATTTCTTAGTGTTCAAAAACTACGACCATATAAATTTTGAGCAACCTCCCCAATTATTTAGGGGATTTAAAATATTATCTTTAGCTAAGTTATAAGTTCGTCTGACAATCAAATTCTGCTCATTCAAAAGTTCGGAGCGAAAGTTAATTTAACCCTTTTTTCGTGAATAAGTAATCAAATGACGCGGACTTAAAATTTGTTGAAGAATAACGAAGAAAGTTAAGTTTTTATAAGTGACTTTAGTGTACAAGATCATTTGTATTTTTCAAACAATATTATACTATTGTTCAAATTAGTCTTATTTTTATTATTATTAATTTGATAATCATCAAATTAATTTTTTCAAATTTGATTTCGTCATTGATTGATACATAAAGACATTCTTTAATGCAGCGGTTGGTTTTTAATTTTTATAATTTTTTATTTTTTTAAATTTGCCGTTACAAATTATTACTTTTCTTAAGTAAAACATACGAATGGCGGGGGCAAGAATAAGACAAAATTAGTCTTTTTGTGAAGCCCTTAAATATCCGTACAAAATAAAGTCATTAAAAACTTTTTATTAAAAATTGATGATCATGTGTTTTTCTGAAGTTTGAGTTTAACTTTAGAAGCCTCAGGGTGGATCAATTGATTCAAACACGACTTAGATACTTTGCTGAAGCTAAAATTTTAATGTTGATAAAATGATATTTTATGACTTTTATTATTTGGATACTATTTACTGAAAAGCGGAAAAACTACATATAAAACACATTCAGAGATTTACATCAAAATTAACATTTTTATTTGTTAGTTTCATACATTTAAACAAGAAAACAAGTCTAAATGCATATAAGTATTAAGTTGGATCAATTGATCCATTATGGGTTTATAGGTATATAAAAAACCTGGGGCTTCTGGTGTTAATAAGTTTTTTTTAGTTGACAATGATACTTTTGTATTTTTTGCGAATATATATAAAAAATTATGGTTAAAAAATGTTAAAAAACTTGTAAAAAGAACTTACAATTATGCCAATTATTTTCCTATCAAATAAACTACCCTTTCTGAGTCTCCCATGGGTATCTGCGCTTTCTGCTAAGTGCCTTGTTTCAGCTTTGTTTAAATTCCAGAATATATGAATGGTTAGCCAGAGAGAGAATATTTTTGAGACGGTTTGATTCAGAGAATGGTTATTATAGCTAAAACTATCATGGGCCGGAACTAGAGAGGGTTTTGAAATTTTCAAACTTTACAGGGAAGAAATACCTAAAACTGCACAAATCAAACATGACGGCAAACTAAATGTTAGTGACTTAAAGTTTTACTTTTTTGCATTACTTTAGTACAAGATCCTGTCAAATTTATTGTAAAATATAAGTTAATTTATTTACTTTATATAAATTACTTTTAATTTACTTTAAAAATTATTTAAAATATTAGCTTATGTAATTCAAATTTTATTTTATATAATTTATTTTTAATAAAGATTTGTTATTGCTTTTAAATTAAAAAATTCCTACTTCAAAAATATTATTTTATTTGCAAATTTAATTTACATTTGGTAGCTTATTACTTTTATGTAATTTACTTTCATATGCAAGTTACTTTTGAATATAATTTTTTTAGATACTTTTATAGGTAAATGTAAACTACAGTTTGAGGAATTTTCAAAAGTAACTCACTTTTACATGTAAAAGTAAATTACTTTTTGATGTAGTCTTCTATAACATAACTAACTTTTGAAAGTAAAAAAACTTACATTATAAAGTAAAAGTCGTTTCAAAAAAACTAATTACTTATACGGAAATGTAATTTACATAAAACGTTTAAAATTACTTATGTAATTTACTTATTCATAAAAATTAACTCGTGTAAGTAAAAAAAAAGTAAAAAGTAAAAGAGCCTGTATCCTGCTTTTCGGAATATTTTTCAAAGTTTTGGTGAAAGGCCTGGTACTCATGGTAAAGACACTACAAAAAAATTATTTCATTTTGATAGAATTGTGTTTTTATTCTGTCTTTTTTGATGAAATTGGTGTTTAATATTCCTCAATTGCTTTTCATCATACCCATTTTCAATAACCTATTGTCTCGTTTTCAATTTCAATTGTATATTTCAGGATGTTTTCGATTTAAAATATTTTGGACTTGTCTTGCTTGTTTGATGTTACAAAATCCTGCATGACTATTGTCAACATATCGTAAAAATGATTTTAGATTAAGTGCAGGATTTATCGTCAATGTCGTTTTAATTGCATTTTTTTCATGGATTTGTATATAAGATTCCGCGAGAACCACGATAAAAGAGAGTCCAATTGGTCCTGAGTCCTCAATTACGTGAATTTGTTCCAGTGAAAATAACATTGCAAATTACATAAACAAAGTTCTATGAGTTGTTTTGTTTCAGGTAAACTTAGTTTTTTTAAGTTTTTATATTATAAACTGTTATTTAATAGTTCTATAAGTATAAAGGTGACTTCTTTTAACGGATCAATGGCTAGAGATTTACAACATCAAAAAAAACCTGAATCACATTGTTGGCAATATTCCAATTTTCTGCTTTTTTTATAAAGTCGAAAGGGTATTTTAATCGCGCCGGATTTTCATTTAAGACTGGTTTTATTGTCTTAACTAAGAATTCTAGTATTCCGTGGTTTGGTGTGCCAATCATAGAAATAATTATTCTCATAGAGTAAGATTTTTCTGAACTTTGATTACTCCATACATACGAGGTAGGATAGGATCACTTGGATATATTTTTTCGTATTTCTTTAGAAAAACGTTGTTTTTTATTTAGTTTTGAAAGATAACTTTTAATTTATTCCGCGTAACTGGCAGTAGGGTCTTTACTTATAATTTTTTTCGGACCAATTTGTTCACAGATTTTTTCCAAAGCTTTAGAATGTTCAATTTTTACAAAACCTGTTCCTTTGTCAAACGGGTATATAGCAATGGTTTCATCGATTTTTATTTCTCTAAAAGCTATCATCTATTCTTTTGTCGGATTATTATTTTTCCCCTCCGTTTTTAATACTCTGTAAATGTTTTTCCTTAAATTTTGTGCATTTTTTACTTTGTTGTTGAATTCTAATTTTAACGTGGAAGACTCTGTTTTTATGATATCATGTATGGTATCGACTGTAAAGATGGTACATAGTTAATGATTAACAATCAGGAAGTATTTGCTGATTGTATGTATCCAAATGATACAGCAGCAACACCAGGTTAATTTTGTGCAAACTGGGTGACAACTCATGTTAGACAGAGCCAGTACTTCGTGCAAATTGTGAAGTGCAACAAACGCGATTGTTGTCAACTATAGCGCAGTTCATGGAAAACTTATTGCCCACAACGATTTCTTCCAGGCCCAGTGGTACTATCTAATTCAATTGAAGGGTTGTGCGTTCCAGAAAAACGCATGTTAACTGCAGTTAACAAGTATTTGCTTTTCTTGCACAACGAGTAGCATTCACGTCAACTAAGGCCCCACTGGAATTTCTATTTGACATGTACTGTCCATCAGTAATCAAAATGAGCTTCAAAAAACATCTTGCCTAAAGTGCAGGTTATATCATGGATCGCAGGCAAGCCTGAAGTGCCACCGACACATTCATGCAGGTACACATAATATTGCCACATCCCATACTGAAGCCGACGAAGCTGATGATGAAAAGGTTCTGATATCATTTGCTGATAGGCCGAACAAAGAGATGCCAGTTATTTGAAACTTGTTCGAGCGACTGCAAACTGCAATCGAGACAGAGGGAAACTAAATTGAAATTTATAAAATGAATATAAACATACAAGGTGCAACAAAGGGGAGAGGGTTGAGGGGTCTAAATCTAGAGATTTTTTGCGTACATAATATATGAATGGTTCCTTATAGGAATGTCGACAGTATTGCGATAGTCATTTGCAGTAAATAACCGAGTTTTATTTGAGTTAAAATTCACAAGCCACTGCAAGCCCCAATCTGTTACAGAAAAGAGATCAGATCTGTTACAGAAAAGAGATTTAAGATCAGCTTCCTGTTCTAAGAGATTGAAAACAGAGGACTTTTTGTCAAGAAACAAGTATAAAGTTGAGTCATTAACAAATAGAGCCACTTTAGTTGTAAAGTTGTCAGTAAGATCATTTATGTAGATAAGAAACAAAACAGGATCAAGGATAGAACCTTGAGGTACCCTAAAAGTAACTGGAAATGAAAAAGAGTGTTGGCTTTCGAGGATGAATTTTATAATGCGGTTGGAAAAAACGATTTAATAATCTCAAAAACTTTCTCAGATACACCATACAAAGCAAGTTTATGGAGAAGACAAGCATGCTAAACTTAGTGGAAAGCTTTAGTTGTTAAAAGCAATAGCTCTATTAGTAAGAGCAATTTGCACTTTTAGATAGAATAGTAACTTGTGAACATTAAAAAAAAAAGAATTATCCTCTTACACTTAACAGTTACGTAATAGTTCAAAAATTAGCATTAAAAAACAAGTCATTGGGCGGGGACAAATAAAAAGAATAAACACACCAACTTCTGCACAAAAATATATTTACCTTATTCTTGTCTATAATCTTATTTTGTTTTCACAAGAAACATTTTTAAGATTTATCAATTACTCAGCCAGTATTTATCAGAATAAAAGTACTAGATGTTAGCTAAATTAATAATAATTTACCTTCTTAGAGTCAATATTTAAACGTGAAAGAAATCATATCTACTTTTATTTATACCATATGTGTCTTTAAATTTTTCCCATCTATTGTATGTTATGTTGCAGAAAAACAATTAACTAGCATGAAAATGATGTTAACAGTTCGGTCTAAAAATTATCAGAATATATCTGGTTATTTTTTTTTTTAAATTTAGACACCTTTTAAAGCCGTTACTAAGTTTAATCAAAGTTTGCAAAGGAATAGCTAGTACAGGATCATCACTTTAACTAAAACTTTTAATAAAGTCTTGAATAGTTTGTGGTATTACAGTTGCGGAAGAAATCAACTTATTGTCAGTGTTTGAAATCATTTAATATTATTATCAAACTACACCGACAAGTCGGGACAAATAGCTGTGTAACGACCATTTGCAGTAGTTTTAAATTTTCATTTTTTAGTAAATTTATAATTTTTTTTTTAAATTTGTTGTTTTTCAGTTTTGACAGTTAATTCTGTAATTAGACTATCCTGTTTGAGAAGAAATATTTATTAGGCTTTATTTATTTATTAGGATTGTTTTGTTCTCTCGTTTGTCTTGTGCCGTGGTCGTGTTTTTCTTGGGTTGAAATTTTATTTAGCCCATTTTTAATTGTATTTAGTCTTCTCTTATTTGGCTTTCTTCCAGTGTTGTCAGATGGAGACAGCGGATCCTATCCTTGCTTACCGCTAACTTTTATAACTAGTTTAGTTGCCTATCTCTGTACTGCCTCAATTGCTTTGTTTTTTAATCTAACTTCCATATGGAAGCACCGTACTCCGGATGTGGTCTCATCATTGACGAGAAGAGCATTTTAAGTGGTAATGTTAATGTATTGAAATGAATTTTTAAGCTGAAGCGATGCAGGTCCTATTTTAAATCAGAGCTGATTATCACTTCCATGTCTTTCTCGAATACTTTTTTATTATTTATTGAGGTTTTTAAACTCTCCTTTTCTCCAATTCAAAAACCTTCAAAACTTTTTAAATATAACAATATCATTGGAATATGTCACTTAGTTAAATAGGTATAAACGAACTAAATAGCATAAAATTAAACAAATCTAACAATTAAACGCAACCCCTGTAAATTTGTGTCTTGAGGCTTTCCAATATGGCGAATTCGGCTTCATTTTTGATATAGGAGATGCGCTATCCAGTTATTATAGAGATCAATGGATAAACTCTATTAAATGATAAATTCCATTAATTAGGAGAACTTTAATTTAATAGCTTACTACAAATAAAACCTTTGCATAATAAAATTAAAAAAAACAAAAAACGTTTATATAATATACAAAATAATTTTAAGAAATCTGTAATGTTTATATATTTATAAAAAGACAAATGAAAATATCATAAAACAAAGACAAAATAAATAAGATAAAAACGTAAACAAACATAAACCTTTTTGTTTTTTAAAACTTTTTAGCATCGAGAACTGAGTAACTGAGCCCAAATGAGTACTTTTTTTGGATTTAGTTTTTCAGCTTAAGAAAAAGTAAAAACAACTTAAAGTCATAGTGTACATAACTGAAACGAACGTCAGCATTTTGTTTCAAAAGAGCGGAAAAGAAAATTAACATATTTTAGTTTAAATTATTTTCATCGTTGTTTGAAAATTAAAAATCAAAAGCCACAATCATCATCGAAGAGGTTAGATTGTAAACCTTCTTGGATATGATTTTCTTCACTAAAGTCCTCGTCTATTAGTTGACTTGGTGAAAACGGAACTGTGTAAGGTAACAACTGACCTACAAAACATCGGAATACTAAAGTTATTTAAAAAAACAAACTAAAAAATACAACACTTAACACAAAGACATTTAATAAACATCAAAAATTATGTTACTTAAATGTTACCAATGCCGCGCGTGAATGTTAATTAAGAAATTAGTTCATATTTTTTTACTTAACAATTTATTATTTTAAATTATTTAAAATTTATGTAAAAATTCCTGTTTGCTATCATATGCTTTCGTTTTTAATAATTAAATACATAAAGAAAAAGGAAAAAATGTTTCCAAGAATATATTTAAAAATTTATACTTGAAAATACTTTTTCAAGTAAAATAATTAATTAATTTTAAGCCGGGTGAATAAAAAAAAGCAATGGAGTTTTTGGAGTAATTGCTCTGGTTTACGTGATTAAAAATTTAAGCAAAATTGCTCAAATTTTTATACACGTAAAGCTGAGCAATTTACTCCAAAAATGCTGACTAATTGCTAAGCTTTACGTAAATAAAAATTTGTAACCATGAGCGAGATCTCGTCTTGTTCTCGTTTCTCGTGAGAAATGGGACTTCTCGTGAGAAACGAGAAATAGAAAATTCTCGCGAGAAGTAGAACGAGACTTAAATATTATATTATTTTCCAAATTAAAAATTATTATAATTTACAAAATGCTTAATAATTTGTTTTTTTAATTAATTAATATTTTGACTCCGTGATTTTAATAAATCTAATTAAAAATTTAATTTGTTTTTGACAAAAACAAATTAAATTTTTAATTAGATTTTTAATTAGATTTTTTAATTACATTTTTTTAAAAATCTAATTAAAAAATTTTAAATTGGTTTTAAATATTTTTAATTAGATTTTAAATACAGAAACTTTTTATATAAAATGGTGCACTTTCGACTTTCATTAGTTTACCAGTGGAATTCAACTTGACACATACTGTTCATATTAAAAAGAAATATTCTTGCCTTATTTCGAAATGAGGCAAGAATATTTCTTTTCAATATGAACAGTATGTGTCAAGTTGAATTCCAAGCTGATCAGCTCAAGGAATAAATTTTAGACAGTTACGCCAATCTGTTGACACAAGATGGAGTAGTGAACTGGATTGCATGGCTTCTGTCCTACATTTAAAGAGTGCAATTATCAGCTTATGTGCAAATGAAGATATTTTTTTTTCAAAGACCATCACAGTGCATCACAGTGGAAATCAATCGAGGGAGCAGTAGAAATTTTGGCCCCACCTAAAGAGGCCAAAATTTCTACTGCTCCCTCTAAGCTACAGAAACGTGGTCGGCTGAGTCTATTTCAACAATTAACATTGTCGCTGATTCTCTTTATATAACCCATGACAAAATTGATCAATTTATTGAGACGAATAGAAAAAATGGCTACGGTGTCTTGTATGCAAAAAACTTGAAAAGCTGCATTGAGAAAAGATTTCCTCTTTGTCACACTGGAAACTTATTGAGTGCTGCAGCAAACTACTTAAATCCTGCTTTAAAGGGACTTCACTTGGAGCTCTTCAAAAAATTTCAAACAACAAAAGAATGGTTAGCCTCACAGGTTAAGGATAATGTTGAGTGCCAACATGTTACCAGAGTCCTTTCAACAGATTTGTCCCTAATTCAAAACTGAAGCGCAAGTTAAACGTCAGACTTGAAACACAAGACCCAATATTTAAACTGAATCCTATTTTTAGTGAAATGTGCCAGTATGAATATCTCCCTGATGCCAAAAAAGACTTTCTGATTCTTGATTGGTAGAAATTACATTCAAATACATTGCCAGAACTCTCTTTATTAGCTAGACAAATTATAGCTATTCCAGCAAGTTCAACTAAATCAGAGAAAGTTTTTAGCTCAGGTGGAAATGTCGTCCGATCATCCAGACACAACTTACACCCAGAAAAAGTAGAACAAATCATCTGAATCAGAGAAAACATTGTCTTGTTGGAAAAATTTGGCAAAAAAATTCTGAATTAATATTTGAAAAAGTTTTTTACATTTGACAAATGTCATTTGTGTCTATTTGTCAAAACCATGTTTTACATTTTTTTTTTTACTTGGATTTTAATAAATTTGTTTTCAAAAATCGTTAAATTTCTCATCTCGTCTCATGGTTAAAAATTTGAGCAAAATTGCTCAAATATTTATTCGTGTAAAGCTGAGTTTTATTCACACGGCCTACTCTAACAAAACAAAGGCTAAAATAGAAAAGAAAAACATATACCACTAATTATCAAACTAAATGTTGAAATAAACTGCAAAGTTGTAGAAAGTTTAGAAGAGTATAATTCAATCTTAAATTTAAACAGAATGTTTAGAAGTGTATAATTTGATCTTATATATATATATATATATATATATATATATATATATATATATATATATATATATATATATATATATATATATATATATATATATATATATATATATATATATATATATATATATATATATATATATATATATATATATGTATATACACACACACATCTATATATAGAATATTTAGAAGAGTATAATTCAAAAGGTACATTTTTTTCTAAAAGATGAAATCAAAACCTTCCGTAATAAAAAGTAGCGTCAGTTTAACATAAAGTAATATAAAAGCAAAGTGTAAAAATGTGAAAGATTAGATAGATAAAAATGATAGAATAGACAATCAAGAGCAATATCCAAAAAGAGTGAAATCGGTTCATGTAGGCAAGCATAAATTAAAATTGAATAAATAAAATATTGTTTACTCAGAGTATTATCTAAAAGATCATTTACAACCTTGGGTAAATACATATAAATACTTTTATAAGTTATGTAGTTGTAGTAACTTGTTTATTCTATAAAATGTTCATATCTTTATTATCGATTGAAAACATTGGAAGCAACAATCTACAGGCCCAGGAGCCCCGCTATAGTCAAGAAGGATACTCATTTTTTAAAAATGTTATAATACCTCTCTCTCAATTCAACAAATCTGAAACAAACCTTGATAAACAAGTCTGCTATACACAGAATTAAATTAAACACAATAGTTCAAGGAACATGGCAGATTTGAACTCCATATCTCTCAGTAGCATTATTAAAAAAAAAAGAGTGGGTGGGAATTTTTACAGAACACAAATAAAACAATTTAATTGTAAAGTCTTGAAAGTCTTTTCAAGACCTTGAAAACCACCATTAGATGATTTTTTATGTCTTTGTGTTTGATAAAGTCTTTTAGCGTTTGATCAACAAATTTCTAAAACCTTGAGTCTAATAACTGACAACCAATATGGTTTATGATCCTCTCTTTCTACGGCAGACTTGCAACATAAACTTTTAGTCACTTGCTGCGACTAAAAGATTATGTTGTGTACAGAGACAGAGGAGTAAGGGTTATTGGTGTTGACATACCTAAGGCGGTGTACCTAGGAAATTTGAAGCAATCTTAGCAGGTCTGCTAAGGTTGCTTCTCTTTATTGTGCTTTCCAATATCTTACTCCTGATTCTATTCTCTACCCTACAAATATCTTACTCCTGATTCTATTCTCTACCTTACAAACATCTTATTTGAAGCTTGAGAAAATTAGATGTTTGTAATGTTTGTAAGGAAAATTCATTCTCACTTGACTCGTCGTTAAGTAAAGTCACATCTTTTTACTGTATCTGTCCCTGCATGCTCTAAAAACTTTTATTCGTCTACTTTTTTTCCCCGTACTGCAACCCTTTGAAACTCTCTCCCATTTTCATGTTTACCTGACTCATATAACCTACAACTTTTCAAGTTTTCTTTTAACAATTTCCTTGTTTTTTAACTTTATTCTTTGTTTTTAAGTAACTCCCAACTTAAAATTGGTTGTTGGGAACAAATTGTTCCCAACAACCAATTTATTCCTAACAAGTAGGGAATGAATTAGAATTTTAAAAATAAAAAAAGTTAAAAATACCTTGTTCTTCAAGGACTTTTTTATCATGTTCAGTTTCTATTAGATCTTCAATTTCACTCTGTCGTTGATTCATTTGTAAAAGATCCTAATACAAAAACAAATAAACTAAAATGATAGTTCAAAAAAAATTATTATAAATAAATATTGTATGTTTAGGTAAACACTGAAATTTTATTAGCCTAGAATGTGATGTAAGCAACACTATTGAAATTACATTATTAAAAAAATTACATTCTTAAAAAATTATCTTAAAATAATTTAATAAAACAACCTTACCGAAATCCTTACCTTAAAAAATTCTTATTACTTACTAAAAATTTTACAATGAGAAGACTATCGTTTAAAATAATTTTACAATGAGAAGACTATCGTTTAAAATAATTTTACAATGAGAAGACTATCGTTTAAAATAATTTTACAATGAGAAGACTATCGTTTGAAATAACACATTGTTTTTATTATATAATAATGAAGTTATTTTACAAATAAATTATTTTTTCATAATAAAACCGGCAGAACACAAGAATAAATACTCCACAGTTAATAAAAAAAAAAAAAAAAAAAAAGAAAAAAAAGAAAACAAGAGAAATAATACAATAAAATGCATATTGATCTTTGAGAACAATAATTCTTACCAAAAGTGAAACTTGTGTTGGTAATTGATTATATGCCTAAAAATATAGTTTAATGACCAAATAACACAAATAACAAAAATTCTTCGACACCCCAAAAAAAAAAAAAATTAGATTTAATAGAAAGTTTATTGATAACATAAAATAGCGAAGACTAAAAGATATATTTAAAAAATAACTAACTACATTTTGTAAATTTCTTAAATCCAAGTTTAACTGGTTTTTATCAAGCATGCTCTGTAAAACATCCAGACTTTTTGAAATTTGGTCAACATCTTGTGAGATAGTTTCACTTTATAAAAGAAAACAGATATGTATTAGAAAACTTTTTTCAATTATCATTATAATCATGATGATGATCATTGTTATAATGATTGTTGTTATGATCATATTGTTATGTTTACGATCATAATTATCCACCATTATTGCAATTATATATTGTAATTTGCGGTACTATTTATATTTACATTTGTAAATAACATTTATTATAAAAAACAATTTATTGAGTATTCACTATGTTTTGCTCTTAATTTAAAAGGGTATTACTTCTTTATTTTTCAAGAAAACTTAATTTAAAATTTAAGTAAAGAGAAAATATTTTTTATTTTATATTTTTAATATTGTCTAAATCAATTATTTTTCTAACATCTTTTATTAAGCATTGCATTGTTGTTTTATCAAGTTAAGACAGGCATTTTTGTATTCTGAGCCAAAGATGGAATGATTTAGCTTCCCAGCCATTCTCATATACTTTTTCTTTCAGTATAGTCCAAATAGCCTTAATGAGCAAAACCTATTGCAAAGTTTTGTTTATCAAAGATCTCATTGCATCAAAGAAATCTATTCTCTAATTTAATCTTTATTTTAAAGGCTTCATCAAATGCCAATTGAACCATTTTAGGATTTGATTCAACTGGTTGATAATTTCAGTTGTTGGTTCTTCTAGTCTTTTACCTCAATTTCACTACTAACAAAACACAAATATAAGTGATGTTTAAACCATGGCATGTGAATGAGTGGAATTGCTTAATTGAAACTGATGCTAGATATCATTCTCACAAAAAATCTTAAATGCCTGTTTATTACAAGAAATTTTTTTTTTCAAAGCATTAATTATTAGATGTATAAATGCGGAAAATTTAACATAGCGTATTTAACAAAATCAAAATATTTCAAAGCACAGGGGCTCACTAAGTTTAACAATCAACATACATAATTTCATAAGATTAATGCAATTACATTTCTCTTTATGTTCTTTTTATCATTTTCTTTTAAGTTTGACTCATTTTTAACCTATATATAGTTATTAACTTAAAACAAATAAAAGCATTGCTACTAGGGCCACCCACCCATTGCTACTAGGGCCACCCATTGTAAATACTTTTAGCTCCTATAAAAATTTTATTTTTATTATTTTTTACAAGTTCTTAAAGGTAATTTTTTTTACCAAAAAAAATAATCTTTAATAATAATTTTGGTATCTAAGATATGTTTTGGTATCTTAGATACCAAAAACTAAATAATTAAAAATATTTTTACTAATAAATAAAAAATAAACTTAGTTGTTCAAAAATAAAAATCATAACAATATTTAAACTAAGTTAAACAGTAAATAAATTAAACATAAAACCGTAATAAAATTAGACATTTACCGATCTGCAACACTAAGCTGTCTTTTTACAAGTGATGTCGGTTGATTTGAATTTAATGATTCATTATCAAGGGGTGCTGCTAACACAGTTGGTGTAATATTAGATAAATCTTCAATTGAAATAGCCTCAGTATTAATATTTTCCAAATATGACAAATCTAAAATGGCTTCATCTTTAATCTCAGATAAATCTTTTACACTAATAGGAAAACTCTCAGGGATATTTTGTTCTAGAACTTTAGTTTTTTTAGCATTATTGTGCTTTGCAGTTGACTTTGGTTTATCACTGGGGACAATTTTAATTGTTTTTGTTGACGTTTTGTTGACAGAATCACTATTAGTGCTTGGGTTTGGTACTTTAGTAATTTTTATTGTTTTTGAATTTGAGTAACTTGGAGTCTTGGATGAAGAAGAAGGCAAAAGAATATTAAAAGAGTTTTGTTTACTTGTTTCTTGGAATGCAGAACCGTTAACTAAGGCAGTATTAATTTGTTGCAAAGGAATTTTGGCTGACGTTGTCTCTAAAATTTTATACATACATTTCAACTCTTGAAGTCAATTATTTTTTAAACTAAGTTATTCTACAATAGTTAAAATAATAGCGATAACAAAAAAAAAGAAAAAAAAAAAAAAAAAAAAAAAGAAAAGATGAAAACATTGTTTTATAAGAATAATAAATTAGTAGAGAAGAAAACCTGAGACTAATTTTAATAGTTGATCATCCTCTTCAGGTGGCTATAATAATAAATATAAAAAAACAAATATATATTTTTACCAGATCTATTTTTTCATTATAAAATTCCTAATTCTTAATCAAAAGCATCCTGATTAATATTTTGATTGATGATTAAGATTGTCCTTCTGCCTTGTATGATTTGCTTTTCAAGCAACAGCTAGATGAAGTGTACTTCGTGTCATCAATATTAATATCTGACTGATATCAGTACTAATATCTGGCACGGTGTTTACTCACCTGTAGGTTGCTTTTTATTGCTGGTATTCTGTCTGAACTTAAAAGTAATTTATGTATGTTTGTGTTTTGTCTGGATTGCTAGTGCGATGTTGGTTCACCCATAAGTTTCTATATCTTTGTTTATGTTCTGTCTGAACCTCTGGTGCAGTGATAGTTCACCAATAAGTTATCATATGTTTGTTTCTTTTCTGTCTGAATATATTTTAAAGTACTACTTACAGAAAGTAACTTCTTCTTTTAACTACTTCAGCTCAGATTGGGTCTAGGATTATCACTATCACACACGCTGCTGGTATCATATAACCCAGTACTGTGCCCCATACCCTACTGCCTTGTAGGGTTTTCTTTTTTAATACTAAAGCTTGGAGAAATAAACTGACTTAAAAATCCTCAACTTAAAAGTCTTTTGCATTGGGGCTCTTGGTTGAGTAAAGGCTAAAGATGGTGTCTCAATAAAAATGATCTATACTTATCTAGAACAGATGTTAACCGCACCCAACTACTGTCTTGTAGAAGGCCTCCTAAGCAAAGACTTTAGAGGTAAGCAGAATAATTATGTTGACCATCCTCAAACCATAAGGTCAGATGGTAGTAAAATTTCCTGAACTCTGTGATAGCACTGATAGAAATCTGTTCTCTGAACTCACTTAAAGAGGCTGATTTGATTAACAGCTGTAAAATATCAGAATATTAACAGTGCCATGTTGGGTATGGATGGTATCCTAATTAATGCTTTTGGTGTGCATTTTTAAGCCACATAAAGAACCCTAAATTTCTACACTTTGAGTTACTTAGTAGGACTGTGGTAACTGTATAACTCATAGCTTGGGATGCTCTATCTATAAATGATTCAAGTTCCCCTTAAACTTAAATCATGCCCAAAGTAATCAAAAATACTAGACATAAAAAACCATCACCACCACCTAACTGTTTCAATTTACCTTTCACAAATATTCGTGGTCTTTAAAGTAATTTTCCATCAGTTGAATCTTACCTCTTGCAAAATTCACTAGACTCGCTTGCTCTGTGTGAGACTAATTTGAATTCAGCTGTTCCGTCTTCAGATCTCAGTATTGACAGGTACAATCTTTTGATTCACAAAGAATTTTTGTTACATGCTTGGCTTGGGGTTATACTTACACTATTTTCACCTATTTATCGAGAAATCAAGTATGAATCTTCTGATCATTCTTTAACATGTTTCTGCATAGCGCCTCTTCACTTTCTATTAACTTTCTATTTGTTCTTTATCATTCTCCTTTTTTATGACTGCACTCTTAAAGAACTTTCATCTCTAGTTCAACTCATACCAAAACTCATTCCTGCTTTACTTGTTACTTGGCAAAGTCTCTTTAAAAAGACATCTTTTTTACTGTATTTGTTTCTACATGTTCTAAAAACTTTTATTTTTCTAGTTTTTTTTTTACCTTTTGAACTCTCTGCCATCTTCATGTCTTATTGACTAATATAACCTACAACTTTTCAACTCTTCTGTCAACTGATTCCTTGCTCTTCAACTTTATTCTTTGTTTTCTAGTAACTTCTATGTTAATCGCTTGCAGAATCGCTGGAAGTGATTCAGAATAATAAAAAAAACAACTTTCCATTCCCAGTTTTTAATTTATATAATTCCTTTAAAAAATCAAACAGCAATCTACTTTAATGAATCTCACCACCCTTAGCAAATAAGCAAACAAATTCCAGTCCCTATCAATATTAAAGGTTATCTAAAAATTCTTTACTAGATAAGAACAAACCAAAAGACTAGAGTGTTCTGATAATCATTTTTACCTAATGATTACAATTAGTATAAAATTTGTATTTATAAAAATGCTTAATTTTTATTTAATATATATATATATAATTCAGTAGAAATTATTCTTACTACAGTTACTGTGTATGGTGTAGTGTCTTCTTGTGATGTTGATTCATATGATTCAACGTCTTGAAACAACTGTTGAAAAGCTGCATTCTGAGGATTGTATGGCTGTAAAACTTGAGATTTTGGAACTTTTGCTGACGAAGACTCAAGAAAATCAAAAGCTCTTCTTTATTGTTACAAATAAAAAGTAGATATTTATTGTTACAAACCAAAATAAAAAACAAAAACAAAACAAGTAAACAAAAGAAAGAAAATCTTATAATGGATAGTCAAACTCCTTCAGTCCCAGATAAAAGAAAACTTAAAAGCTATAAAATAAAAACTAATTGTCAGATTTTCACAAATGAGATCTTGTTTAGTTTCTAAAACTATTTTTTAAAAAATCAAATTTTATTTAGCCTTGGTAACATGATCAAATGTTGTTTTTAGCATGGTTTTTAGCATTTACTAACAAATGTGATAACCCACATATCAGGTCACAGGGACTGAAAGGGTTAATCTATAAATAAACCTTTTTTTCATAATCTTTTGATTGCCACTCCCCACCACCAAGTTTACAAAAAACTGTATTAACTAAAAAGTCAAAAAACTTATATATAAAAACAAGCAATAAATAAACAACATTATATTAAGTAAAACTTCACTTTCAAAGAAAAAAAAAAGAGAGAAAAAAATCTGCACAAAAAATATTTTTATAGCTCCAAAAAGTAAAATGTATTTTAAATAGTGTTTATTATTAAACATTATTATAAAAAATTTACTGTGAATAATAGGTTATAAACTAAGTGAAGTATAGCATGAACAACACTATGTGAAAGGATTAAGTATACTAAGATATTTATTAGCAAACAGTTCTAAACAAGTTATAAGCATTTGAAAAAAATGAATTTAGCAACTAAAGAGTTTTAAAATTATATTAATACTTTAAAAATTTTATTATAGATTAAAAATTTATAAACAGCTCATAGGTTTAAAATTTAGCATTAATACTTAGGTAAGGCTTAGATAAAATTGATTAATTCAAATTTTATATTAAAAATAAGTTATTAATTTAAACCTATATTTAATCAAATAATGTATTTATATTATAATGTGAAACAGAGGTTGTTTACACAATGTGACAAATATTTTTGCAACTTTCAGAAACCTACCTCCTACATGAAATATTATATGACATTTTTAAGCTCCCCTACTTTCCACTCACTTGGCAAACT
Organism: Hydra vulgaris; assembly: GCF_038396675.1. Lineage (NCBI taxonomy): Eukaryota > Metazoa > Cnidaria > Hydrozoa > Anthoathecata > Hydridae > Hydra > Hydra vulgaris. The sequence goes on from NC_088934.1 coordinate 52,171,287, forward strand.
GCATTAGCTGTGAACACTTTTCACAGTTGGATTCTTGTACTTCCGCATACTTTATAATGTAATGGAAAGATCGATCTTTATTGATTTATTTTTTGGTATTCCACTTCTAATCACTATGTCTGTTGGGCAAGATATAGCAATTAGAAGACATAGTAACCAATAGCAACCAATCTTTTTATTCAATCTTTCTAGATTTCAATGGCTGAAAATACTAAAGGAATAAGTTTGTGTTGAGGAGTCACACAAACTTTGTAAATGAATTGTAGTTTGCATCCTAACACTAAAACTAAAAACATATTAGATTATTGCTTTAAATCACCTTAAAAGAACTGCATCATGTTTATATATGGAAAAGTGAAATAACAATGAACCAACATTTCATAAATGTGAACCATTTAGAAAACTATGACTGCGATATTTTTGACAATTGCAACTGAGATGTGGAAGAATTTGTTGCAAATTCAGAAATTTTGTTTTATCATTAATTATAAGTTATATTTTACATTCAAACATTAAAAAAAAACAAAAAAACTGTTGCTGAAAAAAAATTTAAGCGCAAGTGCAAATAAGAAAAAAAAAATTAATGAATAGATTACCATAACCCTTAATAAAGTTTCAACTTTATTTATCAAAACAGTGTAAAAAAAGTTACATCATCAAAAAATGATTTTTTTTACTACAAACATCACAGAGATGATAGTTATGTATGCCTGACTTAGCCTATACCAGAAGTGTTCCAGCCATGCCAGACATGTGACCAATCTACCTGGATAAGCAAAATAGTCATTATGTTGCAAAAGTTAATAACTTGGCTTAAGTCCCAGAATAACAACCTAATTAGGATTTCTGGTCCTTTTAAGGTTATGTAAAAACAATTTGGAAGCTAAAATCAATTATTAACTTTAAAAAAGAATCTGTTTTTATTTAAGAAAAACATTTACTTTGTGCCTAACTATTGTCACTAAGGGCTAAACTTTTGATCTGGAGAATACGGAGATTGTCTCTATGTTTGTTCAGATTTTCAACCATTGAATGTTTTTACTGTTTAAACAGTTTCAGTTAGAGAATAATATCATCAGAAGCATCACCTTTCATCAAAATATCTACAATTATTTAAATTAAACTGTTTAGGGGTCATCCTATTGATCCTATAATTTTAAATCCAAAAAACCTTTTTTTTTAGTATCTGGATCTAAATCTATTGAGTCTAGTTGCAATTTGGTGTTTTTTTTTAATAAAAGTTTTTGTTTTTAATCTAGTGTTTGGTAGTTCTCTGGTGACAACAAGTTGCAGTTTCTTTTTTTCAGTCAGATATGCAATACCTTTTAGTAAAAATTTCATTATTTAACTAATCTCAATTTAAGGCTTGTTTTGTTAAATCTTTTCAAAAACTTAAGTTTTCTTTTTCAATCTCTGCAATTGATGTAATTTATGGAATTAGTTGTATCATCAAAATTAATTTTAGATTCAACCATGAGCTTTTTTAGTGTAGTATTTTTCAGAGTAGTATATTGTCCATTAGGATGAAATACATACCTTTTTCAGAGTTCAATTTGTTTTAGCTTTTTCAATTTTTTTTTAACTTTAAAATTTAACTTGGATTTTTTTTTAACTTGGGACCAGATCTTATTTGCTTCTTCTTGAGACTTTTGCTTTGGTTTGTTTCTAAATGCTTTTAAATATTCTTTGTAAATATATTGATTTGTAAAGATGTTGTTTTTTTCACTAGACATTTTTTCCAACAAGGTATTTATTTTCTTTCGCAAACATTATATTAAAAACAAGTATATATTAAAAATAATAATAATAACATATTACTAAAATTCATTATTTTAATAGTTAACTTAGTTTAAATGTTTTAAACTAATTAGGAAATGACGGTTAAGGATGGCGTTAAGGATGGAGTCACTCAAATAATTGTCTGACCAAGGAAAACTTAAAATTAAATTGATTAATAAAAAAAATTATACCAAAAAAAATAAATTTTTTTTTGCAATATAAAATTATTTATTAATATACCATTGGGATCAAGAATAATGAGCCAATTAAAAATATAATTTTTAAATGCTTGCATAAAATTATTCAAACCAATTTTTAATTAACTGCTTGGGATTGTCCATAAATTACGCAAGACAAAACTTATTTTAAAAATATAAGTATGGATATCATTTTGCTCTTTTGCGCGGTTTTTGCTGAACTTAAAAAGTTGTTTATACACTTGTTTTAATTAAAGACTCTGCAAGGGAAAACTTTTAATCCTTTTTCTTTAGTCTGTTAGTTAAATTTCGCATTATGTAATATATGGACAATCCCTTACCAATAAAATTTTATTTATACAAATTTAAAGATTGTTAAAAAATAATGATTTTTATTTGTAACACAAACTGCTTTTAACCTATAATCGCCTAACGTTCCCATGATGGAGCATTGCAAAATAATAAAATCTAATTGAGCTTAAGTGTCATATTTTCACTAATATGCCATGTTATCTTTTGTTTAAATGTTTTAACATTCAATATGTGTAATTGCAAAATATTTAAGTTCATTTAAATATTACTATTTTACAGTGTTCCTATAAGGTAATGTTAGATGACATGGCTGGTCAGCTCAGTTGGTCAGAGCAATGGATAAAAATATTAAGATCTGGAAAAGGCGTGAAATTACAATTTTAAAACAATTTAAAAAAACTTGTTTCTCCATGCAGCAACCTTGTTCATAAGGTTTGTGTTTCAGAGTTATAGAGTTGAGAGGGTTGTAACCACAATTAACTAGCCTAGTCTGTAGTGGCCTTCTCAGCTTTGGGGAGGTGAATTAACAAAAAAGTTAAATATATATATATATATTTAACTTTTAGCCTCCACCAAGTTGTCACTTAAGACACAGCCTCTACCAATTTAGCAATAAAGAAGTCACCAAGTTAGCACTTCAGAACATAAACAATTTATCAATATCGAGGTTACTTTAGGAAAATCGTAAGACTATTTGCAGCTATTTCTTTGCTAAGAAAACAATATTTTCAGGTATAACAAAATACAGCATAACAACTAAATAATTAAATTAATTATCTATTATCTATTATTTGTTTGTTAATAAAAAAATTAAATTAAAATCAAATCAAATAAAATAGTATAACAAATTGAAAATTAACAAAATAATATAACTATACATGCAAATAATATAAAAAAATTGTAATCAAACAATAAAATGTTAAGCAGAAAACAGTATCATAAATGAATCAATCAAAAGTGAGTATTTCAGGTTTCAGGAAAAATCCAACCCAAAAGATTTTTTGGGGGCAATTTTGGGTTGTTTTTTTTTAATTTGATATCAGTTAGAACTTTTTGTAGCTTTTTAATAATATTGAAAATTATTACTATTTTTTACTTTATTTAAATAATTTTTAAGAATGTTATTTAATAATTTATAACAAGAGTTTTTCAAATTACTAAAAAAAAATCATGCTAAACCTATATGTATTGATTTATTTTGAATTTAAAAAATCATTTTCAAGTCTAAAATAAACCAATACATATAGACTTCTAAATACCGAACTCCTTTGTAATGACATTAATGATCTTTAGGAAACATACAACAAAGAAGTATTTGCTGTGGTCACAGATAATGAAAATAAGATGAAAAAAAATTAAAGGAATTAATAAAAAAAAAACATATCCTCTTTTGTTTTGCGCATTATTTAATACTTTTAGAAGAGGAAGTAACACACCCAGGTATCATTAAATATGTGGTTGAAGTGCAGAAATATTTTGCCAACACACATCAACCACATTAAATATAACTTTGTATTTATGAACTATTACTTGTATTTATGAACTATTACTTTGTATTTATTACTTTGTATTTATGAACTTCAATTATAAAAATTATATAAAAGTTCAAGATTAACTAATAAATTTTTTCTTTTAAGAATGGTTATGTAAAAAAAAAGAGCATATGCCTCAAGCAACCAAATAATAGCTGGAAACATAAAAGAAAACAGTCTTCAAAATCCAACTTAAAATATTTGGTGTTGTTTTAGATCAAGTATTTAATTTTTTTCCATTAAAAATTTTATTACAAAGTGCCAGAGTGTGTTGAGTTGTTCTCACTTCTAAACAATTATGAACTAAGCACAGGAAGAGATGATGCTACAATGCCTATCTATTATCTTGTATGACCAATCCTAGCTTTTTGGATGAGAATAAGTTTTCAATTAAAAATTAAAAAAATTTTTTCACAGCTATATGCTGTTGGAATTTAATTTTTTTTGTTGTGAAAATAAAGATTAAATGAAGAAGAATGGCTTACAATCATCATCATGATCTTGAAACTGGGTTGATTTTGCATAAATTAAAGGCTTGTGATGGGTTTTGACCAAGAACGTAACAAGATCAAATAACATCAACAATATTGTGCAGTAATTGGTGGTCTATCATAAACTAAAGAAATGAGAAATTAGTTCAGAAAAAAAAAAAGCCTAAAGGATTTTGCAGATATATTTCTAAATTTCAAACATGCTCTGCTAGCTCAAGATCAATGATAAGAAATTTTTCCTTGTTTTATTTAACTTGGTTAAAAGTTAGAAGTAAATTAGGTGAAAAGGCAAAAACGCTTGTGCAAATATAGAGACAGTATCAAAAATTGTTATCTGGCTTTTTCAGACGGGTTTTAATGGGCATGTTTATTAATATAGCATTACTATTTAAAAAAAGGCACAAGCAAGGATTTGTGAATTGAGACAACAAGGTCCAGCATTTAATACTTGTTTTCAAAAAGCAGCTCACATTAAAAAGATTTAAACATAGTTGTGAATTTTAACACAAAAATCTATGCAATTCTTTGTTGAAAACAAGGTGACCTAAAAGATTTTCTACAAGGTAAGAGAATCTATTTAGTAGTAATAAAAATCTACAAAAACTATAATAAATTATTATATTAAATAATGGAGCATTTAACTGATATAATTATTGGAAAAAAATGTAGAGCATTTTTATTTAAACCAAAATTAAAATATTAAAAATACAAAACAAACCTTATTTATAATAGCTTGTTGATTTTTATGTCTTTCACGCAAATCTGAAATTTCTCTCCACAAAAGGTTATTCTCTCTAAACAGAAAGTAATGCTTTTATAAAAAAAACAACAACCTTGGTATCATACCTCAATATCCTGCTTTCGTTATTTGATATGTACTTATTTTATGTAACACTTCAGTGCAGTCTAACAAGTTATTGGTAGAACAACTACACTTAGCACATTTCAATGTATTAATAAAAATTCAATGAAGAATATAAATGCATTTAAACCTAAAACACTTTTGTAATAAAAAAGTTTAACTGTAAGTTAACAAACACAATTTGATAACAATCTAAAAAGTAAAGTAAACTAACACAATTTGATAATAATCTAAAATAGGTATCTACAGGGGCCTTAGTACATAATGTAACATAGGGGTTGGGTGAAACTATTTGAATAAGAAAGACTCTTATTAAGCCAAACAAACTTTTAGTTAAATTCAACATTTAAAACTTGAAGTGTGCAAAATATTTTAGGACTGTCAACATAAATCTAAAAAAGTAAGTTTGTGCATTTGCTTATGTACTCAGGGTGTTAGCCAGCCTGATGGTGCAGCATATAACACAAAATTCCCAATTGGTTTAAAAATTCCCAAAGTTTGAAAAAGTATAAGAACCCATAACGAAGTAATAGATCAATAACTTTTTTTTTAAGTGATAAAAAAACTGTTTTCATTAACAAGCAAAGGTCACTATTCAAAAGATAAAAAAAACTTTATTTTGTAATTGACATATAGTTTGAATTTTTTATTGCATTATATCGTTTATTATATTGTTGTTTTTTAAATTTATTCTTATTATTCAAAAACACCTTATTTACAGTTTTACTGTTGTTTTAAGTTAGGAAAATAATAATTTTCTTAAGTTACAAAAATAATAAATAATAATAATAAATAATATACTTTAACATAAGTTAATAATGTTTTTTATTAATGGAATCAAAAATGTTTGTAAACTAAATTTGCTGGTCAAGTATACCAAAAATAACATTTAAAAAAAAAAAAAAATGAACAAAATAGAACTCGCAATGTAATGTATCATTAATGTTTTATTTGCGTAAAACAGAAAAAAAGGATTATTATATTTACAATAAATTTTTTTCTAAATTTACAAACATAAAAATGACTAGATATTTAAATTTGCTGTCTAAATTTACTTATTGTCCTTATGCAGTAAATGAATCTCACCCTGCAACTCTAAAATAGCATATTGCAACGAAGGAGCAAAAGGATAGCAAAGGAGCTCCTTTCACTAACATTCTAATCAACGAAAATTGGCAAGCCAATTAAGTTGCTAATTTTAAAGGTATCAAAACTAACAGTTTAAATAAATTTTTTTATTTATCGGTGTTGACATTTTAAAGCACAATACAAATGTATTGTGTCTTAAATATTTTATTTCATATTAATGCAATTTTACACTATACAAATTAAACACACTAAAATAATTATTTGGTTGGATTTGAACCACAGACATTCCGTGTATGAAGTAAACATCTTATCCATAAAAGCTAAACGTGTGTATACTTATGAAACAAATATAATTATATAATAAAAAATGTTATACATAAAAGTATATGCATGCTTTATATAGACATTTTCATATTGGGACAATATATACTTGTTACATTACAATTATACAAATATATTTTACAAACATATAGCAATTTATATTTTCGCTTTCCTCTTTAAAGGAAAAACAAATAAAATATAGGAGAACCATTCTTTTTAATGTCAACTTAAAACTATTTATTTTTGCTTCGCCTATTGCTGAAAACTTTGTTGCTGAAAATAACAAACAGTCTGAAGAAAATAAAATAAAAACAGTGCACAAATTAATTAAACTATTAATTTTTATTTTATTTTTCTATATTAATTTCTTATTATGTTAGTTTTGCTTTCTTTGTTTTTGAAACTTAGTTTTTTCCACAATGCTTAATATAAAAAAACTTGCAAACAGCCATGACCAAGTTGTCTAAAATAAAATACTCATGCGTGTACACACAAGACAAAAAACTGCACTCATTTCCTGGGAAGGCTTGTTGTTATTATACAGTCACCAATGTTTCAAAAGTTACTAGAGAATTGTGAAAACCATCAAAAAAGTTTTGTCACAAAAAATTAGTACTCTTAGGTACACCATTCAAAATTATTCGAATGACATTAACTTTTAAAAAAAATGCTATTTTTTATTTAACTATTTTTTAAGCTTATTTTTGCACTATTAGATAATTTAAAAGTATTTTGATTTAAATGCTTTGATAAAAATCATAAGAACAATAAAAATGCTTAAGTGAAGAAAACTACAGAAAAATAGACCATCAATGACTGTAAATGTAGATAGAAATGTTGAAATTTTAAATCTTTGGTTACAAGATAAGATTGTCTAGAAAAAAAAAATTATTAAATGTATGATAAAATAGTGTGTATTATTGACTGTAAAACTGGGTGGATGTAGTGTTAAGAAGTGGGTCTGTTTTGGTTGGAATACCACAGGTGATTTGTAAAAATAGAGGGAGTAATAACAAAAGTAGTTTACTCATACACTTGAAAAATCATTTTTTCGGGAAGATGGTTTAATGGGAAGCCATCTATTTTTTTAGAAGAAAATGACTGAAAGCTTAAATCCAAAACATAATTTACAAAAAAATTGTTTAAGTTATTTGACTGAGTTCATGATCAAATATTGAATAGAATGATTTAGCCTCCCCATTCACAAGATCTCCCTCCTATCAGATTTTTATGGGAAGTAATGTCAAAAACAAATGCCAAATGATGCATAAGATATGGAAAAAACTTTTTAGTTAATGGCATAAAATTGACTCTGAAAATTGGATAAAATGCTAAGTTTCTACTTAACAATAATATGAATATGTCAAGACTATGTAAGGTGGTTGACGTCGCTAAGGACAATTTTATACTAATTTTTTTGTAAACCTAATAAATAGGGAGATAATTCAACATATAATTCAGATTTTGTTTTCAGTTTCTCTCCTAATAGTAAGTAGAACTTTGATACCGAAAATCAAAAATATATCGAAAAGTATGAACAATCGAATAATTATGGACAGTAGTGTAAATATTATATTTTTTATTTATACTATAAAATGAAAATAAATATAAAAGAAAACAACTACTGCCATACAAATTTATTATAAATAATAATTTTAACTTTTAAAAACTATTTAAACGCAATGTACGCAATTAAAATAGACTAAGTAAAAAACTAATTTATTTAAAGTTAAATTACAAAGTATTGTCTTTTGCTTTAGTTTTCAAGTATATTACACAAAGAAGAAATGCAATATAAATATGAAAATGCCTAAGAAGAACGCTTAGAGCAAAGCAAGTTGAAAAATTATCTTTTTTTAAAATAATTTTTTATTTATAAAAAAATAAAAATATCTTTTATTCCTGCTGAGGATTATAACCCACCAAAAAATCATTTCAAAGAAATTTATATCTAAAAAATTACTTTTTGGAGTGGAGCCTTAAATTGCTTGTATAAATCAAAGATCTTGGGCTAAGCCATGACTTGTCTTTAACTTTTTTTTTAAATGTTGGAAATCACTAAACTTTTTTAATTTTATTTTTATAATTGTTCGCCAAGCGGCGACAGCCTAAATTCTAATATGGAAACAAAAAGAAAAACACTGTATAAGATTTTTATCTGGGTAACACCCTAGTGTTACTGTAATTAGAAAAATAATGATTCATAGACTTTGAAAAAAAATTCTTAGATTTGACACCATTTGAAGTGAGCTTATGGAGAAGACCAGCATACCTGACATTACCTTTTGCATTGACTACAATTGCAAAATCCTTACAGTTTGAAGATGCCTTGCCAAAGACTTCAATCTTGGATTATATCATGGTGCATTGAACCCACAACTGTCTCAAAAAAAATTTTTATTTGCCTCAAATTTTACAAACAATCAGACTGTTGAAAATTGGTGATGAGTCATGTTTGATTATGATTTTGATGCTCTGCAATGAATAAAAAACTATTTACCAAGTTAATATGTAAATTAATTAGTTTTTATTTGGATTCGTATGAAATATCGATTTAAAAATGAATTAGCTTACTAGTTTTCTTGGTAAAATTTTATTTTTACCGTACAGCTGTTTTGAATTACATACTCATGTTTTGAATTACATACTCATGTTTTTAATTGGATATATAACTTTATTAATTACATTTAACTATATTATTTATGCAATTAGTGGTGAATCATGACAAGTGGAGGCCCTTAGCGTCTAAGGCCCTAAACCTAAGAGTCTGGAGGTCCTAAGTGAAGGCCCTAAGTCGCTTTCTGTTTATCTTATTAATTTTATCTTAAAAATGTAATACAAGTATTATTAAACAATGTTTAAGAAATTACACAACATGATCGGCCCATTTTGGAGCCACTCACTAGCTTGGTTCCCCCCACTAGCTCGGACCCCCCTTTGCTTAGTCTGCATACCTTACAATATACCATAAAAATTGAAAATTTATTAAAAAGTTAAACCATATAAATAGTTATTCACATTTTTAAATTAAGTGAAGTGTTTGAGGAGCAAATAGTTAGCGAAAGCATTTACTCAGAGATTGCTGAAACAGAAGAAGAATTAGTATTAAGGTTGAGACTTGAAAAGATGGAATTGAAGCAAAAGGGCTTTAGATAAACATGAATAAGACAAAAGTTATGCATTGTAAAGTCAAGAATGAACAGACAGAAAATACTGGGAAGTGACCATGTGAAGTGTGTAGGAAAAGAATTGGAGCTAACTATAGATTGCATGCGATGGTTTCATAAGAAATGTAGATATTGAAGAGATGCTCTCTAAAGATTATTGGTTTTGAGTGTAGAAGATTTATTTTCGTTGAGTATAGAAAAGAAATTAAAAAAGAGATTGAAATAAAAAGTGGAGAAAAGATAGAGTGTGTTAGTAAATTTTGAAAAAGCAAAAAGAAGCATATCTCTAGAGTGTAATGATGTATGGCAGTGAAACACGGACAATGGAGGTTTATGATGTCCAGCTTTTGGAAAGAACAGAAAAGATGATGATTAGATGGATATGTGGTGTGACTTTAAAAGACAATAAAAGCAGTGATGATTTAAGAAAAAGATTAGGCGTTGTGAGTATATCTGATTGGGTGCATTAAGGAACATTTAAGTGGTTTGGGCATGTAAAGCGTAGAGATGCAGATGACTAGCTATCAGCATGTAGAGAGTTAGAAGTTTCAGAAGAAAAAGCTAGAGGTAGAAGCAGAAAAACTTGGTATAAATGTGTTTCAGATGATTTGAAAAAGCTACGTTTAAGGAATAAGATGTTCAGTAAGTTAAACCCTTGTACTTCAGAATTGAAGTTTGGAGTTAGTTGATGTTAATGTTGCTTGATGTTGATGTTGCTTTATTACAATTTGAGCGGCCTACTTCATTTTTTATTACCTCATGTAAATTACAACTATTCTAACAGCTAGAAAAATTTCTCTCACTGATCTGTCAAACAACTCACAATTTGTAAAAAGAACTGTAAAACTTTTATCTGAAGCCTTAAAAAAAAGTTTATGGAAGAGTGAAGAGGCATAGTTGCATGCTGGTTAAAAACTAGTGCAGAATAGAAACCAAGAGAAATGTGACTATTGCATACTTTCTTAAAAGCAATTTTATCATCTTTTATGTTACAAAAAAAATATTGAAAATGACAAACATTTCTTTAAAATGCAGTTTGTTGTTTCCTCTAACATAAGAAAAATAAAAAGTTATTGTATTGCAGTAATAAATACAAAAAATTAGATAAACCATATGCAGGGCGCAAATGCATCAGATAAAAATTCTAGATTCCATTAAACTAACCTAAATCAAATCAGAACTCTCTGTGAACACTCTTAAATAAAAAAAAATCTTACTAAAAAAAAAAAGGATTATAATATTTTTGAGAAAAGACAAAAGTAGTCGAAAACTTTGAAAAGATTTCCCATAATTACCTTAAGTCCAAATTAGCTGATTTTGTTGGAACCATGATTATATATATGTATCACATAAATCCCAAAGTGAGCCAATGTGTTCAAAAAAAAAAAAAAATCATTAAAAGATCCGGCCCAGATATGAAAACAGTATTCCATACAAGACCGGATTTGAGATTTATAGAGATAGAGAATAGAATCCGAAGTAAGAAAGTGACGAGCTCGATAAAGAGATGCAACCTTAGCAGATGCTAACTTTAAGAAATACTAACTAATCAATTGAATGATTAGAATTATTAACACAAGTTAAAGAAATATTGTGTTGGCAGTTGTTTCATTTGACAAATGTAATGAGCACTATTATTAAAAGTTCTAGGATTTATACTATGACTTTGTTATAACTATATTTATTATATAGTTTAATTAAATGTAATTTTTATCAGTCACTTTAAAATATATGATTCTTTATATAAAGATATTTAACATTTCAAACAATAATATTAGCTTTACACGTTTGTCTTTTTTTAACTTTATGTGCTGAAGTTAAAAGAAAAAAGATAAGAATCCGAAGTAAGAAAGTGTCGAGCTTAATAAAGATATAAAAAAAGAAGAGGCTTTTATTTTTTTTAAAACATCTTCGCTTCCAACAAAGCTGCATTAGAGTTGGAAGTTACTGGAAGAGAAAAGATAAAGATTGTAGAGCAAGATAATGATTGACAGATGACTTAAAGGATTGCAAATTATATGAATCAGTAAAGCAAGATGAAGGAAGCGAATTCCAAAGAACTGATGTTTGAGGAAAAAAACTAGAGGAATAAGAGTTTTTGGAGCACTTAGGAACGGTCACAGAAAAAGGATAAACAAGAATGAATTTTAGTAGATGGCACAAGAGACACTAGCACTTTAGAGCAGTGCCCATTATAGTATTTGTAGAAAAGAAAAGAGAAGCAACACTACAACGACATGATAATGGTTGGAGGTTGGCTGCAAGAGCATGTCCAACTATGGTTACAATGCGTTTTTGCACCTTGTCTAAAAGAGAAAGGACATCATTCAAAGATTTGTCCCAGATATGGCGACAGTATTCCATACAAGGCCAGATTTGAGATTTATAGAGATAGAAAATAGAATCCAAAGTAAGAAAGTGCCAAGCTCAATAAAGAGATGTAACCTTAGCAGATGCTAATTTTGCAACAGATTTAATATATGGTTTCCAAGAAAGATCATAGTAAGAGTTAATCCTAGAAGATGAAGAGTGGATGACTCATCAAGTACATTACCGTTCATAAATATTGGAAGATCTAAATTATTGCGATAACAATCGGCTGAAAAAAATTGAATTTAATCTGTCTTGAAGTTCACCAGCCACTGTGAGCCCTATGCTGTAGCAGAAGTGAGATCCTTTTCAAACTCAAATGCCCCCTCCAAGCAATCAGAGAGTGTTGGCTTCTTATCACGACAAGAATAAATGGTAGTATCATCAGCAAACAATGCCACCTTAGATGTGAGAAAACCTGAAAGATCGTTAATGTAAATTAAAAAGAGTGTAGGGCCAAGATTAGAACCTTGAACAACCCCAGAAGTTATAGAATAAGAAGAAGAGTGCTGTCCATCGAGGACAACTTTTATACTATCATTGGGAAGGAAGGATTCAATAATCTTAAAGATGTTGCCAGATACAGATGTCTAAGCAGGAAATCACTTTAGAAAAAGAAGCTGGAGTGATACGAATGTCAAGCAATGGATCAACCTGTTTGTTGGAAATATCAGGTAGAACACAACTAGTGGAATCAAGAGATGATATTGATGAAAAGTTTTTAGCAAACAATTCAGCTTTGTCTTTAGGTGAGGTGACAAAGTCTGAACCATACAAGAGAGGTGGAATTAAAGATTTGCGCTTATTATTAATACTATTAAAGATTCTTCAGAAGTCACAAGAGCCTAATTTTTGAGATAAGATACGAGATTTCATGACCTGAGAATAGCGGGCTTTGGCATTAGTCAAAACCTTTTTACAATGGTTTGTAGAAGTAATAAACAGACATCTGTTTTCTGGAGAATTGTTTTGCTGATAGATATGGAAGTAACGGTTTCGATTGGCAATCATAGCAGCACAATGTGAGGAAAACCATGGAGGAGAGTGAGGCTTGACCTGGAATTGCCCAAGGAAACAAAAGATTCCATGCCAGCCTGAATCCACGAAGATATGTAAGAAGCACATTTGTCGACAGGAAGACAAAAGATTTCTACTTAAGGCCATCACAAAGAAAATCACGGGAAAAATCTCAGTCAGATTTAAGGTAGTTGTAAGAGGTACGATAATAGGGGGATTCAGGTGATGAAGAAGAATGAGATATTAGTTTTAGAGAGATCAAACTGTGAAGCACCTAAGGGTGAATGTGGAGAAACTGAGCACTGACTAGGATCAGAAACAAGACATAAGTCGAGAAGAGAAGGTAAATGATTCGGGGTTGTCTAGAAAGCAAGTTGGAAAGATGACTATTTGAGTTAGGGGTTGAGAAAGGCAAACGTTGTGGGCTTTAATGCCTGCAGAATCACTGACACTAGAGCCAAGCCATTCAGTGTAATGAGCATTAAAGTCACCGACAACAACATAGGCTGATGGATAAAGAGAGGCCATGGTCAATATGATCAAAAATAACATCAAAAAGAGTGCAGTCTTGAGATGAAGGAGAGCGATATAGAACAAAGAGAAAGGCAATAGAGTGAAGTGGTGCTAAACAAAAGCATATAAAAGAATAGTCTGTGGATTCAAACCTAGATTCAGGAAAAATGGGTATATTCTTACGAATGTAAATGCCCAGGTCAAGCATGTGACTATTGGAGTCTTTACGAATTAAAATAAGATAACCATCAACACTAAAATCGAAAGATGAGACAGCTGAACTCAAATTAGTCTCACAAAGACCAAGTAGGTCTGGTGAATTTTGCAAAAGATAAGACTCAGCAGAACAAAAGTTACTTTGAAGACCACGAATATTAGTGAATGATAGGTTTAGAGAACTTGGTAATGATGATGGTTTTTTGTATTTTATAGTTTTTGTAACATTCATTTTTAAATTTGTTGAAGAACTTGACTCAAAGCATAGATAGTACTCAAAACACTATTTAATAGCCCAAGCAATTGCCACATTACTATTAATAAACCCTAAGCCGTAACAAAGGGCTCCAAATGTGGCCTCGGCAATGCTCATCTAAAGTACAAACAGGGACACCATCCATTTTAGCTGTTGATGGAATCAGCCTCTCTGAGAGCTACCACAGCATTTGGGAAACCTGACTACCAGCTGGCCTCAGAACCATAAAACTGAGTTTTAAAGCTGTCCCCTTATTAGGAGATAATAGAATGAGTTGCCTAGTCATAAAAACAGAGACACAAGCAAAACCCATGCAATGAGTCAAGAAGATCCTGCATTGAACACCCTAAACTGGAAATAATGTATTAAAATAAATTTGTGTCAGCCTAATAGATGAAGTTTAGACAGTACTTTTTGTTTAAACAGTTGCTTATTCTGCATTAATCCCTGACACACTGAACCTTCTGTTAAGCAATGCCTAGCATTTATGATTGTGGATGCATTCAATGCCGATGGTTGCCCTGGCCTTCACTTTTACTACTAAGTAAGAGTCTTCTACAGCTTGTGACCTAGACTCCTACAGCTTGTGGCCCGAGCAATATACCTGTTATTGTCTTGTAGAGGTGTTCTCCGGAGCTGCTGTCTATACTCTCAAAACTATTCAACAAATACTTATCAGAGTCTTGTTTTCCAGCCTGCTGGAAAGTGGCATCTGTTATCCCTATTTTCAAAAACTCTGGAGAGCGATCTGATTCGTCTAACTACCGTCCCATTAGTCTTCTTCCTATCATAAGCAAGGTTTTTGAATATTTAATTAACAAACACTTAATTTCTCATCTTGAATCTAATAACTTACTTTCTGACCATCAATATGGATTTTGATCTTCTCGTTATACAGCTGAATTGCTAACAGTAATAACTGATAGGCTTTATCCTGCATTAGATGAAGGTGGAGAGGTTAAGGCCATCGCTCTTGACATTTCAAAAGCGTTTGATAAAGTTTGGCATGCTGGTCTTCTCCATAAGCTTTCTTCTTATGGTGTATCTGGCAACATCTTTAAGATTATTGAATCCTTCCTTTACAATCGTAGTATAAAAGTTGTCCTTGATGGACAGCACTCTTCTTTTTATTCTGTAACTTCAGGGGTTCCTCAAAATTCTATCCTTGGCCCTATACTCTTTTTAATTTACATTAACAATCTTCCAGATATTCTCACATCTAAGGTGGTATTGTTTGCTGATGATACTACCATTTATTCTTGTTGTGATAAGAAACCAACACTCTCTGATTGCTTGGAGGGGGCATTTGAGCTTGAAAAGGATCTCACTTCTGCTACAGCATGGGGCTCACAGTGGCTGGTGAACTTTAATTCAGATAAAACTCAATTTTTTCAGCCAATCGTTATTGCAATAATTTAGATCTTCCTATATTTATGAACGGTGATGTAATTGATGAGTCATCTACTTTTCATCTTCTAGGATTAACTCTTACTTCCAATCTTTCTTGGAAACCATATATCAAATCAGTTGCAAAGTTAGCATCTGCTAAGGTTGCATCTCTTTATTGAGCTTGTCACTTTCTTACTTCGGATTCTATTCTTTATCTCTATAAATCTCAAATCTGGCCTTGTATGGAATACTGTTGCTATATCTGGGGCGGTTCTTCTAATGATGCCCTTTCTCTTTTAAACATAGTTGGACCTGCTCTTGTAGCCAACCACCAACCATCATCACATCATCGTAATGTTGCTTCTCTTTCTCTTTTCTACAAATACTATAATGTGCACTGCTCTAAAGAGCTAGTGTCTCTTGTTCCATCTACTAAAATTCATTCTTGTTTATCCTTTTTCTGTGACTGTTCCCAAGTGCTCCTAAAATGCTTATTCGTCTAGTTTTTTTCCTCGAATATCAGCTCTTTGGAATTCGCTTTCTTCATCTTGTTTTCCTGATTCATATAATTTGCAATCCTGTAAGTCGTCCGTCAATCGTTATCTTGCTCTACAATCTTCATCTTTTCTCTTTCAGCTTGCAGCCTTGTTGGAAGCAAGATGTAAAAAAAAAAAAAAGAAAAAAAAAAAAAAGGGAAATAAATATAAATAGTTCATTTTGATGTTTTTGACTTGTGGCTATGTAAATTACTTGATTAAACCTCATTATAAACTGTTGGGTAAATGTGAAAGATGAAACTTCTAAACAGAACCCAACTCCACTAGCAGATCTGAGAAAAACTTTAACATATATTTTAACACTATTTTATAAATAATCTTTTTGGAAGGTGTTTTTATAAAATGTTTTATTTTTAAAATTTGCATAAAACTTTGCTTCTTTTTAGACACTGTTTGAGATACTTTGAAAAAAAATATTTTTTGATAATATTAGAGACTCATTAATGATTAAAGGGCTTACGCTACCCCTAAAAAATAATTTCTATAAAGAAATATTTGTAAACTGGTGCTATTTTAAAATATAGAACACTTTTAAGGGATCAGGGATATATATGTGTGTATGTGTATTTGTGTGTGTATGCATGCGTTTACTGGATTTGATTTTTGTTAAACTTCAACAAAAAGTATAAATATATATATATATATATATATATATATATATATATATATATATATATATATATATATATATATATATATATAAAATTTAACTACAATAGCAGCAAATAACAAAGTTACTTTATGTAACTGACATTTGACAACAGAACTTAGTTGTATGTAGATTATGATTGCAAGATAGAATATTAGTAAACTTTTAAACTTACTAATATTTGTATTATTTCAAGAAAATGATTTGCTGATAAGGTGGAGCATAAGAGTAGAGAATCCTTGGAGAATTATTTGCACTTATAAAAACCAAGACTTCATCCTTAAAAATCAAATGTAAACTGCTCCCAGTGTATGGAACATGCTCCCAGTGTATGGAAAGAACGGACAAGAGTGTATGGAAATAATGGATTAAAATGTAGAGAAAAAATGAATGAGAGTGTATGGAAATATACTTTCAGATCTCGCTCATCTCGGTCATTTTTCTATCTCGGAAATCTCGGTCATTTTTCTATATTGGAATCTTGGTCTGGGAATACCGAGAAAATAAATGTGAAAATATAAAAACCGAGATTATTGAAAACCTTCAAAATTTAAGCTTTCGTTTTTTAATGAAAGAAGAGTCAAAACGTTTTTGAAGAGCCCTCAGAAGAGTTTTTGAACGTTTTTGAAGAGCCCTCACAAGAGCCCTCAGCATAAATTTTCTCACAAAGAAAATTTTCTCACATATTTTTATGAAGGAAACAGGTGAAAAATAAAAAGCGCTAATTTTGAAGATTTTTAATACCTTTAAGTGATCTCAGTTTTAATGTTTTTAAAAATCGTATAAGTTGCAATTGCAGTGCAATGTTTTGTCATTTATTATTCTATTGATAATGAGATTTGTCACATAAAAAGTAAAAATATATTAAATAAAAAGACTGTATTAAACTAAAAAGTAAGTGTTTATTAAATTTATTCATAAAAAAATTATTTAAATTTATGAAATTTAGTATAGCAACTGCAACTTTATAATGATTTTAAAAATTGAACAGATTCAAATATTGAAATGGAAAAAATTGCGAGAGGAACTTATTTGAAATAGCAATACTACTGTTTTCAAAAAATGACAAGTTTCAAGTTGAATGCACATTGTGCAAAGGAAAAATTCATCAAACGAACAGTACAAAACATTTTTTAATGTGAAACTAACATTGACTGACAAAATTGTTACTAAGCTAGCATCTAATATTGGACTTTTCAACCAAGGTGCGAATCCATCAGTGCAAAAACTGATTGAAAATTACACAAAGGTTAAAGGTCCCAAAAACGTCAAGAGAGTACATTGCACAACTTATAGTTCATCAGCGTATGAGAAGGAAATAACGCTGATAAAATCCAATGGAGGAAAGTTTTCCTACGTGAGTGATGAGGCAACATTTGAATAAATTAAAGTTATGAACATCCATATTTTTGGACCCAACAATTACAATCAAAATATTGGTATGATCGAAATGAGAAAAGAATGATGCTAAAACCTTTTTGAGATTGCAAAATTATCAATTAATGACCTTCGGCATTGATTCTGACCAAGATTGCATTGGTCAAACTATTTATAGGGCAAGTATTTGCACTAAATCTGCTTGTCTCTCACAACGACTTTATCACATTTGCTATGGTCATGGAATCCATCTTTGTGTGACACGAGTACTAAAATGTAAAAAGATAATTACAGATATCAATCAAGCAAATAAGAATTTATTATCAGATTAAAGCGAAGAAGAATCAGATATAGAGAGTGGACATGTTAGCATCAACCTCTCAGAGTTTTTGCAATGCACCAAGCATGCTTAGTTTAGAAATAAATGAAATGGAAAAATAATAAATAAAAGAAAATGCTTAATCTCTTGGAATCAAATTCAATTTGCTAGTTCTTGATGTCAGAACTCGATGGAACAATGCATTAAAAATGTTGAAAACTTTCAAAGACATGATCCCAGCTATAAAAAAAAACTCTTAAATCATTTGGACATGATTGGCCTGATTATTTTAAGACAAGCATTCCTGAATTAGTAGCAACTCTTCAACCATGTAAAATGGCTATGGATGCCATGAGTGGCAATGATGCTGACTTGAACATTGCAGAAGGCACTTTAAAATTTTTGTTAGAGGAAATGCGAACAAAGAAAAGTTTTATTTGTGCTCGTTTTATTGAAGAAATTGATATAGAAATTCTTAAAAGACGTCCGATCTTAACTGTTAGTCTGCTCAAATTTCTCAACAATCTATGAGTTCTTGAAGAGCCGAAAGTGTGCCGATTCTTACTCTCATCAAATAAAGAAATTATTGAAGAAGCGAAAAGACTCTGGCTTAAACATTTTTTCACTCCATCCAGTAATGATGACAGTGATGATGTTGTGGAAATTGCTCATCAGACAGTTGAACAGACTCTTAATGATGATGAAGTTATGTCTTCTCGTTTCGTTAAAACGTTGAACAACTTTAAACTTTGTTCCAAAGCTCAAAGATCCACCTAGAAAGGAAAGAGAATCCAATGCCCGACAACAAATCCAAGTCAATTATAATGTAGCTGTTAAATCAATACCTAATGATTTGACTGCTGATGAATTTAACAGCTATATTACAACTGGATTCAAATCAGAAAAGTTATGCATGTTAAAAAATATGTTGAAATTAATCAAGCCAACACCGATTTCGATGTGAACAAAATTTTTCAATTTCAAGCAACCACCGTAATAAAAAACGGGAGAGAATGACAGCTACAACTTTGAATGACTTACATCTTTTGAAAAGTTTTTTCAAGAGTCAACATTAATTTGATAAATGTAGAAAACTTATGGTTCATTAATATAATAATAACAAAAAATTATAAAACACAAATTTTTCGGAAAATTTCAGTTTATTTTCATAGTTTTTACATTTTTTAAAAAACCTTGGTTTTATCACAGTTTCGTACAAGATCTCGCCTCGGAAAAATATTGTCTTGTATGGACAGAGAACCAAAACGAAAAAGAATCAGAGATTCAAAAAGTATAGTATGGAAAGAATGGATAAAAGTATATGGAAAGGTTGGATAAGAGTGTACGGAAAGAATGGATAAAAGTATATGGAAAGATGGGATAAGAGTGTACGAAAAGATTGGATAAAAGTGTATAGAAAGATTAGATAAGAATGTATGGAAAAATGGATAAAAGTGTATGGAAAGATTGGATAAACGTGTATGGAAAGAAGAAATAACAATCAGGTATATGAGTTGCATTAGTCTAAAGGAAAGAAATCAAGTTGTAAGCTAAGGTAAATGTTGGGAATAGTTATCTAACCTGACAGAACCTACCAGAGAATTGTTAATTATGATGATGTTGATGAAGAAGATAACAATGAAATCTCCTCATCATTTTTATTAGAAACCTTAATTTTTAAATAAATTATTACAAATTTTAAATTTTTATTATAAATCAAAAAAAGTTCATTTTTAATCATTATTATCATTATCATTGTAATTTATATTTTAAAGTAATTATACTTTAAAATAAATATACTTTATAATAAAAATACTTTAAAATGATTATACTTTAAAATAAATATATTTTAAAAATAAATACATTTCAAAATAAATATAGATATGCATATTTTAAACTATTTAAAAATCTTTATAAAACATTTCTATCTGGAATACTGACCCTTAATTTAAAATTAAGGTGATACAGCAATAGAGCATTTGCTTTCTAAACAAGATATAGAGTTTTAACCCTACACTGTACCTGGTAGAACCCTGCTCAAACTGTTTCTCAAAGCAGTGACCTTGTTTATCAAGGAATATGTTAAGCCAGAGTGATTTAAATTTTACTTACGCCTTAACTATGCTAAACTTTTCTTCGACCAAGTCATTTTGCATTTTTAGGCGTTCAATATCTTCAACAAATAAAGTCATTGATTTTGTATCATCTTTAATATGAACCTAAACAACAGCAAAACTAAAAACTTTAAAAAGAGAGAATGATTAAAAAATTATTCTTGTTGTCTCTTTAAAGGGATCCCAAACTTCTAAGACATATTGTGTTCATATTAAAGAGAATGATAAAAAAAATGCTTGCACTAAATTTTTTTGGTTAAAACTAAAGAATAAATGCGTACCAAGAAAAACTAACTTTTTAGTCAAAGTTCGCTTTCTCCATTTTGTTAAATGCCAAAAGTCAGCATAATATGTGCCACAATCTACAGACTTGATAATTTATTTAAGTGCATTTTATTCCTAAGAGTTTTAGTACATGACGCCATCGATTTTTTTGATTGCTATATAATTGATCTTTTACACAAACAAAAAAATCAATGACGCCATGTACTAAAACTCTTAGGAATATAACGCACTTGAATAAGTTATCAAGTTCGTAGATTGTGACATAAAATACGCAGACTTTTTGGCCTACAACCAAAACAGAGAAGTCGAGCTTCAATAAAATAAAAAAGTTTTTCTTGGTACGCATTTATTCTTTTGTTTTATTTAAAAAAACTTAGCCCAAACATTTTTTTAAATTATTCTCTTTAACATGAACACAACATGTCTCGGGGGTTTGGGATCCTTTTAAGAAAACCAAATATATGCAAAAACTGAAGCATCAAAATATTATCAATCACCTAATAACAAAAATCGCTTGTCTTGATATTACAATTAATCACATAGTATAATATTAGCAATAACTTATAGTATAATTGCTTTTTCACACTAACTTAAATCTAAAATTTTTATCTCTATAGAAAAAAATACTGTAACTTAATTTTTTTAAATTATTTTTATTTTATTTATGTACGTTATCAGTTTTTTTCAATTTTTGGAACAAAATGAATTTAGTTTTATCAGCACTCAGAGAAAGTTTGATACTTGTGATTAACAACATGATTTTAACTGATAATACTTCAAGCATGCAGTAGTGGTGTAGTGGTAAAGCGCTTGCTTCATAAGCGAGAGGTTCCGAGTTCGATCCCCACCACGTCCCTGGTGGTACCGCGCTCAACTTGTTTCTCCGCGCAGCGGCCTTGTTCGTCAAGGTTCGTGTTTCGGAGTTATAGAGTTGAGAGAGGGTTATAACCACTATTAAGTAGCCTCTTCATCTGTAGTGGCTTTATCGGCCTTGAGGAGGTGAATAACAAAAAAAAACAAAAAAACACAAAAAAAAAAAAAAAAAAGCAGCATAAAACTGCAATATTTGTGACCATTCAGCACAAAGACATTGTCAAGTTCAAAATAGTGTTTTACACATGATGAAAAATGTGACCTGATCATTATAAAGTAAGTTTGATTGATTCTATCACCAAAGCATATTAGGGTGATGCATAAAGTGTACACAAAATTTTTTTTGTTGAAATATTGATGTCTCATCCTTTCATTTGGTTCCAAACATATAAATGAATAAAAATGCAAAATTATATGAAGATTGAAGCATATTTAGGGGTAGCTCAAAGACTTAGAAATCTGAAAATAATATCCGAAAACGTTGAAAACAAGATACATTACATAATTTGGTTTGTTTTAATCCTTAATATTTCAACATTTCATGCTGTTGTAGATTCATACACAACACAGTATTTTAACAACTTTATCAAGCAATATATAAATTAATTTTAATTTAGTATCTTTTGTTATAGTTTGCCTTCAGCTACTGAAATTGTTGTACTTTGTTGAATGTATGTACAAATGTTTTTTTCTTTTTAATATTCATACTTGTTTTTGTGTCTGTAGTGTACAAACTCTAGCAAATGTTGAATTTACACATTTATTCCACAATTTTAGACAAAAGACAGCATATGGTAGACTGGTAGAGTAAGTGATAATAGGGGATAACAGGGAAAATAATTGGAAAACCTGAAAAGATTTGAATAAAATATATAGAAATATTCTTAAATGTTATTCTGTTTTTTAAAGTGTACTAAATCAGTTAAATTACCAATATCTTAGAGTATTAAACAATAAACATCATATTTATTTACAAGAGTGTGGTTATAGAATTATCTACATATTTTGCAATAAAATTAAAATAATTTCACTAATCTGTTTTTTTTTTGTAGAAAATAGCAGACCCTCCAAAAACAAGTCGGGCAAAAATTAGTTTGGAAAATAGACTAACACAAAGTGCAACTGAGATGTGGTTGATTGGTCCAACAAGTGATGCACTATTAGGTAGTAAATAGCCTTCAACTAAACAAGCTTTGTCTCAATTTTTTTACCAGCATGGGCGAGAAAAATGTATTATCCATGAAAGTGCTGTTTCTGTCGCACGAGAAGTTTATGCTCTTTTGGGCCAAGGCAAGAATACCTGTCCAGGCCGAACACCATGTTATAGAGAAGATAAAAAAAATAGTTGACACTTACCAGAAGTTAAGAAAGAACAAGAGGTGTTTCACTGAAACTCAAAAACATAGTGAGTCTCACTTTATGAATGAAATAGAAGAGTTATTTGATATAGCTCATGAGAACGCAATGAATATCATGACGATTGAAGTGGACAAGGAGTTTCTAAGAATGCAAAGAGCAGGAAGACAAGGATGCATGCTTGCAGTTGATCAGAAATTGTTTAAAAAGGAGAAGACAATAGCAGAAGGAAAAGCTCAAGTTGAACAACGTGCAGAAAAGGAAAAGATACGAAAAGAAAGTATTGAAAAAACTCCTTCAATGTATTTACCAGACTTGGAAGATGACAATATTGAAATCAATGCTGAATCAGATGAATGCGAATCAAATGACAATTTTGAACCTAAAAGAAAGATACCGAAAAAATCCAAAACCGCAACAATTATGTCACCGGAGCTTGCAGCTGCATTAGACTGAACATAAATGTTGGATCGAGAGGCAACTTTTACTATTGCTGCAACTGCCAAGAGTTTAGGACATAATGTTGAAGGTTTATCCTTGTCATTTAGTACTATTCGAAGAGCCAGAATTAAAAACAGAAAAGAAGCAGCTGAATTTAATCCTGATATACCACTAGTTGTACATTGGGACAGCAAATTACTACCAGACATTACAAGTTTGATTTCGGAAAAAGTCGATCGTTTAACAATTTTGGTAACAGGAGAAAATACGGAAAAGTTGCTTGGAGATCTCAAACTTGTGACCGGAACAGGTGCAGCAATGGCGGATGCCACAGTTTGCTGGAACTATATTAATCAAAATGAATTTGAATGTCTTGATGAAAACTTTTTCAGTGGTCCAAAAAATACTTATTTAAATAATCTCAAAGATGCTGCTGCTAGTTTCGCAAAAAATTGTTTACAAACTGTTAGCTAACTAAGAGATGATTATAAGGAATTTTTGGAACTGACAATAATGTTTCTTGGCAATATCCCTCCTAGAGGACAACATTACAATGTGCCAGGTGCATTTCGCCACGCACAGTGGATGGCTAAGGTCATCTACTGTATAAAAATGTACATGTTCCGAAAGCAATTCAAGGTTACTACAAAAGAAGAGAAATCCCTGTTGGAGTTCAATCTGTTTTCAACTCTTCTGTACATGTCTGCATGGTTTTCTAGTCCATTTGAAATTAATGAAGAAATTTGAATCGTACAAAATAATTAACAAAAAATTTAGCGAGAAAGCAACAGTTGCATTAAAACACCATTTATGGTACTTGAACGAAGAACTCATTGGATTGAGTTTTTTTTCAAGTAATCTATCACATAAAACAAAACAAAAAATGATTGAAAGATTGAATAACGAACCACAAGAAGACAACCTGAAAAGATTGGGAAATGTTAATGACATTGATTTGAAGTCGATTGAAGATTTTGTAACTTCAAAAACATTAGCATTCTTTCGGGAATTGATGAACAGGCTTTGCTTGACATTGATCCAGTAAGCTGGGACAGAGATGACATTTACAAAAAGGCTAAAAACAAAGTGAATGGATTGAGAGTTGTTAATGACTGTGCTGAAAGAGGTGTAGCTTTAATCACACAGTATAATGAAATACTGACCAAGAACAAGGAGCAGAGACAATTTCTTCTGCACGTTGTGCAACAACACAGAGAACAATTCAAAACGGCAAAAAAATTATTACATTTTGAGGGACATCAGGAGAGTACTCCAATGAATTAACTTTCTCGGATTTAATATGTTTAAGTCATAGACTTTCAGTACTGTTATTAATTTTAAATTTGTTAATTAATATGATTAAATTAGTTTGATTAATATGTATTGTTAATGGAAAATATGTAGCCTTGCAGTGATATGATTTTTTCAAAAAAAGTTCACGAAACCAGTTTCCGTGTAAAATTTCAAACCTATTGAGCTACCCCTAAACATCATTTTAAAAAGCTGAAAATTTTCATTTAATTTCTTTATATTATTTGTAACAATACTAGAAGGTGAGACTTTCATATTTTGAAATTTTATTTTTATGCATCATTCTAAAGCATATATATATATATATATATATATATATATATATATATATATATATATATATATATATATATATATATATATATATATATATATGTGTGTGTTTGTGTGTATATATATATATATATATGTGTGTGTTTGTGTGTTTATATATATATATATATATATATATATATATATATATATATATATATATATATATATATATATATATATATATACATATATATATATATATATATATATACACACACACACATATATATATATACATATATACATATATATATATATATACATATATATATATATATACATATATACATGTATATATATATATGTATATGTATATATATATATATATATATATATATATATATACATGTATATATATATATGTATATGTATATATATATATATATATATATATACATATATATATATATATATATATATATATATATATATATATATATTATATATATATATATATATATAACCCTCGGAATTAGGAAAAATGAGGTCGGCAAGTTAATGCTCAATCTTTTAGAGGTTGGCAAAAAAATTTTATACAAAGGTCTTACTATAAAACATAGAAATGAGGATGGCAATATTTTGTCAACCTCAAACACTTTAAGGTCAGCAGTTT
The DNA here is from genome assembly GCF_038396675.1 of Hydra vulgaris. Classification (NCBI taxonomy): domain Eukaryota; kingdom Metazoa; phylum Cnidaria; class Hydrozoa; order Anthoathecata; family Hydridae; genus Hydra; species Hydra vulgaris. The sequence goes on from NC_088934.1 coordinate 52,197,008, forward strand.
GGTCGACATTGCCGAATGCGGAGCCTAATTCCGAGGGTTGTATATATATATATATATATATATATATATATATATATATATATATATATATATATATATATATATATACACACACACAGAAAATGTCTTTTGATAGTCCCAGCGACCTAAAAAATGAAAAATCATTGTTTCTAACTTGCCTGGTTTACTTCAGTAAACAAGGCAAGTTAGAAACTACTTTTTAGATTACAATTTATATCACAGAAACAATAACTGTTATTTAGAGAAAAACAAAACCTTAATCTACTTTATGCTATTAACCTTAAAGGTTTAATTTTGAAAAAGGAAAAAATTTATTGATTAGTGATTAGAGAAACCACTTTAAAAGATGAGATCCCTTTCCTTAATGAACCAAAAAATCACAAGCAAGAGGAGTGCAGAGACAGCTTTCATTAAAGAACAAAAAATTAGTATACAAAAGAGATTCCAACAAAAAATGGGACTAATTGTTGACTATCCAAATTTTGGAGGATCAGAAACTTAAAATGACAGCTTGAGAAACCTTTTCAAATAAAAACCCATTTTCTGAAATTACAGGAATAAACAAAGAATCGCACATATATCAAGTGAATTAGAAATAAATATTGATAAGTTTCACATATATTGTCTGTATTTAAAATTAAAATAATTTTGGCACAAAAAAAACTATTTTGTCCCACTGTTCGTAGGGCGGATTTGAACTTCAAACTTATGGATTGTGAACCAAGTGTTTTACCATAAATCTACTATCGGATTTAATCATTTAATGTAACCAATTAATAAATGAAAATCAATTTTCCTTAATAACAAAACTTGCATAAAAAACCTCCTGGAAACACTTAATTTGTAACCAAATAAATTGCAAACAAAACTCTAGTTGATCAAAAATCTTTCTTGAATTTGCTTATGCATTTGATAAAATCCGCTACTAAAGACTTAGATAAAGCATTCAAAAATGAAATTCTATGTAAAATCCACAAATGGCTAAACTCCTTCCTTCATATATTTCTAAATAAAGCTCTGTTTTTTGTCCAGTATTATTCATTATTTACATTAATAAACTTCCCGAAATTATATCAAAGAACTTCCTGATAATCTTTTTAATTCTACCCAAAAATGTACACTTATGTTATCAACAATAGTAGATGTTAAATCATTTAGGATATTACTTGACATTTTTGACGATTAATCAACAAAAACTGCATCAAAAGGACATCATCTACTGTTGACATTCTCTGCACTATATACACTGTTGTTTAAATATATTGCAGCTTATGCTGCTACTACTATCAGGGATGCTAAATTGAGGTGCAGAAGTCTCTACATATTCTTGGAATCCTGGGAAGTCCATATGTTTAATGTTTAATGAATGTTTAAATCTCCATGTCATGTGATTATGTGAATGAAAAGTATGCGTTTATAATTTAATTTGCAGATATTTTATTAACCATTATGCAAGTACTTTATTAACCATGCTTAAATGAATAAAACCTTTCATTTCAAATTGCAAAATTTAACAGTGACACAAATTGTGACAAAATATCACATGACAAATGCTTGCTGTAAAAATAAATTTTTTTTATGTGTAAAAAAAGCATAATGACTAATTGCTATGAATGCATTATAAATTAAATATGCTAAACAACTTCTTGAAATGTTTCAATCTAGACAATCCATATAAATATGTATCTAGTCAAAATTTAAACACTGTTTACAAAAGCATGTAATAATTTCAAATATGTATTATCTTTTATCAATAACTGTCAATTATTTTTTAAGTATAAGTGTGCATTTAACAACTTTTTCTGTAACATTAACTTGCTACTACTTTCTGCACTTTATTGCTAAATTAACAAGCTAGACAAAAGCTAAAAAACCAGTTGAAAAAAGCTGGAAAAAGCAGATATAAAGATTTCACATTGAAAAACAACAAACAATTAAAATTCTCTTGTCCAACAAATTCTCGTGGGAAGGGTTACACTAACAAAGAACATTTTAAAGGTATAAGCAAACATGTATTCAACAAGTCTTATAAGAGACATCTACTTAATGTACATCAAAGATGATGTTAGAACAAAATTTTAAAATTTGTTTCAATTTCATTCAAATTATCAGTGATAACAACTGAAAATGCATTATAACTTTGATCTAATGTGTTTAATTTCTAATTAAATGTAAAATAATATTTTGTGGGATGTGTAACGTGGGATGTTATACAAATTATGTAAGTTTGGGAAGCATATAAAACAAGAAACAAATAATTTACATGTTCACAATCACTTGCAACAAAACATTCTTACTTTATCTTTATATTTACCATTTGCTGACCTCCACCATTCTTTACCTGTAATGGCCAAAAATTACACATCAGACACAAATTATAAACATTATCATAGTACAGATAAAATTGTGAATGGTTCTAAATATGGTTTAAATGACAATTGCACCTTGCAAAAGTCAAAGTAAATTATGCGCTGATGAGATTTTATGTCCCTCAAAAGCTTGCTAAAACAATCTTGTGTGAAACCTGCCCAGAAAACATGCTTCATAGAAAAATTAAAGTGTTTTGAGTCTCAGTAAATTAATTTGCAAGTAATAAAAGACAAGTTTTTAAAGGTCTTAAATCAACTGATTTTGGTTTAAAGTGTTTCCTTTTAGGTTTAAATCTATTTTTCGAGATTATTAATTGATTTATAAAAATTGAAATTATAAAATTTAAATTTATATAAAAAAAAGTCTTTTGCAGTTGTTTAAAAACATATTTTATTCTAAAATTATTTTCTCTAGGTGTTCAATTGGAAATCTATTCAAAAGCTTTAAGCTTATTCAAAAGTAGCATCTTATTTTGCATTTATACTAGCAATCTTACCATTAAAAAAATGATTGAAAGCTGTTTAGAAAAGTTTGGAATCAGTAGATCTAGCATTTTAAGTTGTAAATTTATTTTTAAATTTGTCCATATTTTTTAAATTCAAGTTATAGTAACTCAAATTTCATTATTAAAATGTTTTTGTTTTTTTAAAATCGAAATTAGCTACATTGAGGCTGCAAGCAACCCCTATTAAGTAATGAGTTACTAAGCAACAAGTTACTAGTAAACAAAGAATAGAGTTAAAGAACAAGAAAATGATTGATAAAAGATTTGCAATAGATGTTTGCAGTAAATAACTAAGTTTAGTTGAAATTCAAGATCAGCTGCCTAATTTAAGCAATTATTCAGAGCAGACTATTTGTCAAGACAACAGAATAAAATTGAGTTAGCAAATAGAATCACTTTAGATATAAGTAATGTCAGGAAAATCATTAATGTAGATAAGAAATAACAAAGGACCAAGGATAGAATCTCAAAAAATTCTTGAGGTACCCCAGGAGCTAGAAATAAAGAAGAGTGTGGGGCTTCTAGAATGACTTTTATAAAGCGGTTAGAAAGAAATGATTTGATAATCTCAAAAAATTTCTCAGATACACCATGTAAAGCAAGCTTATGGAGAAGTTGAAAAATTGAACACTTAAGATATGTTAAGAGCAATATCCCTTTGTCACAAAGAAAACCCTAAAAAGAATCTCAGTCAGCTTTAGGGTAGTAGTAAGTAGTGCGATGTTAGGAGTCTGAAGCAAAAGTACAAGATGAAAAATTTGTAGAGATACTACTTACTAGGATAACAAAGAGAAACTGAACACAAGTTGAAGTCAGAGACAAATCAAGGAGTGAAGGTAAGTGATTAGGGTTGCCTGGAAAATAAGTCTCAAAGTTAACTATATAAGTAAGAGATAGAAAAATACAGAAGTTTTTAGTTTTAGTGCCAACAGGGTCAGGGCGACTTGGGCGACAGGGTGAATTCAAATGTACTAGTGTTGCAAAGGTAAATTTTTCCAGTAAATTTACCTGAAAATTTTGAAAATTTACCACCTGGTAAAATTTGAAATTTTTTTTAGTTTTATTATTCTTAAAAAATTTACCAGAAAATTTACATCACTAAAATGTACAAACTATTTAAAAATATATATATATATATTGTAGAACTAGATTGTAATATTTTTACCTCATATCAGCCCAATACAAAGGGCCATAACTTCAAAATCAGAAGAGAATAGTTAAAAACTGCAATATTCACCATCAATTCTTAGCTAATAGAGTCTTATCAATGTGGAACTACAACCAGATTTTATCATCAAAAGTGAAAGCTTGAACTTATTCAAAACTCTCATAGATAAATATCTAGATCTATATGATTTGTAATTTATAATTTAATACATTTACCTAGAATAACTACCAATGTATATGCTGTCAAAGTGAGTCAAAAATTCTTAGTTTTTGAACTACTACAGTATTCTATTATATTATGTTCAAATATATATAAAAACTTTTATATACTGTAATTTATAAATATTTACTAAATATTGTACAAAATATAATTTATATTTTGTAAACATCGAGTTAATGCGCAATTTCGGTATCAGCACTATTGAAGAAATTAACAACAAAGATGTTGCTTTTTTCATTGGTGCTCATGCTATAATAACACACCGACATGGGACAAATTATCTTATTTAAAACTCAATTTTGAATTCATATTTTAAATTAAGACAATTAGTGTTTTGCAACCTGTTAAAACCAACTTCTAATTTGACGATCCTAAAAAGGGACTCCAGACCATATTTTACAGTTTAAATGTTAATGGATTAAATTTATCACTTTTTAAGTTAGTATCTCAAAAAACAAAAACCTGTGCATTGGATGGAGGTGCGGGCTGCATTTTAACTTTAAAAATATTTTTGTAAGAGATTTGACATACAACTCTAAGCTCTTTTGCAGATGCAGTTTATATGATTGTTTTGTTTTCTGCTATGAACATTCTAACTTTTTTTTTTAAACATCTTTGCTTCTAACAAGGCTGCAAGCAAATACTAATTAGAGTTGGAAGTTACTGGAAGAGAAAAGATGAAAAGTCTAGAGCAAGATAACGATTGAGAGAAGACTTAAAGGATTACAAATTATATGAATCAGTAAAGCAAGATGAAGGAAGCGAATTTCAAAGAACTGATGTTCGAGGAAAAAAACTAGAGGAATAAGAGTTTTTGGAGCACTTAGGAACAGTCACAGAAAAAGGATGAGACTTATTTGAATGACGAGTAACACAAGAATAAATTTTAGTAGATGGCACAAGAAAAAAAGAAGCAACATTATGATGATGTGATAGTGGTTGGAGGTTGGCTGCAAGAGCAGGCCAAACTATGCATTTACAATGTGTTTACATTTACAATGTAAATACTACGCATTTACAATACAAATACCAGTATTTACAATGCAAATACTACACATTTACAATGCATTTTTGCACCTAGTCTAAAAGAAAAAGAGGATCATTAGAAAATCCGCCCCAGATATGGCAACAGTATTCCATACAAGACCGGATTTGAGATTTATAGAGACAGAGAATAGAATCCGGAGTAAGAAAGTGCCAAGCTCGATAAAGAGATGCAACCTTAGCAGATGCTAATTTTGCAATTGATTTGATATATGGTTTCCAAGAAAGATCATAAGTAAGAGTTAATCCTAGAAGATGAAGGGTATGACTCATCGAGTACATTACCGTTCATAAATATAGGAAGATCTAAATTATTGCGATAACCATTGGCTGAAAAAAATGAGTTTTATCTGAATTAGAATTTACCAGCCACTGTGAGCCCCATGCTGTAGCAGAAGTGAGGTCTTTTTCAAGTTCAAAGGTACACTCCAAGCAATCAGAGAGTGTAGACTTCTTATCATGATAAGAATAAATGTTAATATCATCAGCGAACAATGCCAACATAGATGTGAGAATATAAATTAAAATGTAAATTAAAAAGAGTATAAGGCCAAGGATTGAACCTTGAGGAACCCCTAATGTAACAGGATATGAAGAAGAGGGACAAAATAAAAAAAGCTGTATTAAATGATGTCAACTGTAAGTGTACTCATTTTTTTTTAAAAACAGTATGAAAGCTTTCATACTGTTTTTTTTTAAACCTTACAGAAATTTTTCACTCACAACATAAATTTAGTCTTTTCTTGCACTTAAGGGAGTGTCAATATCATATTGCAAGATATGCATCTTGCAATATGCTAGGTAAAATAGAAATAGATCACTAATGAATATATTAAACAATAACAGACTTAGAATTGCGCCTTGTGGAATGCCAAACAAATTCAAAACTCAGAACAAGAACAGTATTGACTTTTTTTTTTACTCCCAGTTTTCTTTTGGTAACATGCATATGAATAAGCTTTAATACATTTCTGCTAAAACCATAAGCATTAAATTTTGCTAAAAGATAACTTGTTTTCAAAAACGCTATTAATATCCTTATGTAAATACAATTCATAGACTTTTTGATAGGTTTGGTACTAATAGGTCTGTAATTATTTTTGTCTGTTTTAGGATGAATAATTCACAATTTTTAATTGATCAGAGAATTTTAGGGTTGTTTAAGTCATAGCAAACGAAATCAGCAAAAATATCAATTTTTAACAACTTTAGTCGATATATCAGATTTTTGTTGGGTCTTTGAAATTTTATAAGTTATAGTTATTTTATATTATAGTTATATTATTATATTATATTTTATATTATAGTTATATTATTTATATTTTATAAGTTATAAGTTATTAATTACTTCATCAATGATGGTATATTACTTTATCAAATTTTTTTGTTGAAATGAAAAAGATAAAGAAATATCTTATGCATCTCAATACTTAAATGAAGATATGGGCTAGTTATTAAGTTAAATATGACAGTGTCTTGTATTATTAATTATTAAGATGCTCCAGGAGGAATTAATGGTCTTATCACAGAGCACCACAGAGAACAATAGACCATAAATTTCACGCTTCTTTCCTTACCAATGTCGTTTATTGATCTAGAGCCAGCATCAAACCTCAAACCTCCTGGGATGTATCCTGAAATAATCAAAAATTATTTTTAAAATAAATTTTCTGAATAAGATTAACAGGGAGGGAAAGGAAGGGGAGGGAGTGTTGCACTTTTATCAGTAATACATATAAATTGTGATTATAACATGGCTATTTTTATGCCACCTTGTCATGTCATTCAACCATAAAATGAATATTTATTATTTACTGTATCTATGAATAAGAACAACTTTTATTTTTATCTAAAAAAAAAGAAACTTGAGTTATTTAACATCTCTCACTAACTTGAGTTATTTAACATCACACCATCACCATCACATCACCATCACCATCTCATCACATGGCCATTACATCACATGATCATCACATCATATCACCATAACATCACATCAGAACTCATCACCATCAATCTCTCACTAACATCACATCTCTCACTAATTTGAGTTATTTAGCATCACATCACAACTCTCAAAAAAATAATTTTTATTGTTCACTGCTGCCATTTCCACAAACATATCTAACAGATTTCAAACATCACATCTCTTACTAACTTGAGTTATTTAGCATCACATCACAACTCTCAAAAAAATAATTTCTATTGTTCACTGCTGCCATTTCCACAAACATATCTAACAGATAAGTCTTAGGGTAACTATAGTTATACATATAGTTATACACTAAGACTTATAATTAATATATATATATATATATATATATATATATATATATATATATATATATATATATATATATATAAGAAGAAGAAGAAGAAGAAGAAGAAGAAGAAGAAGAAGAAGAAGAAGAAGAAGAAGAAGAAGAAGAAGAAGAAGAGGAAAAAGTAGAAGACTAGACTGTAAAGCAATTAAACAAAGCAGACATAATTTTTTTTTTATTAATTTTGCAAAACAACCTCCAACTTTAATTTAATTATTTTGCTTTAATAATAGTTTTCAGTTAATATTTAATAATCTGGAAACACAAATTTTTGGAAAATATAAATAAATTTAGTGCAATTAGGAATATCTCACATGTTTGAAAATATTTAAATTGATATACAAGCTTTGTTTGAAAATATTTAATTGATGTATAACCTGTAAAAACTCCAGATATTAAAAAACAAAAATTCTTTCTAAAATCCAAGATCCATCCAATCCAACCTTTAAGTCCAGAATCTTATTTCACATATTGTATTTCATATCTTCTATGAAGTGTTAGATCAGGTTTATCAATTTTAGGTCTTGACTATGTCTAATCCTCTCATTTTGTTTAGGTATATATGATTTATGGATAAATTAGAAGAGTTGCAGTTTTTGTATAACTATGAAATGTTTCAATTACCAAATAACTAATGTCTCAAATTTTGTTTGTTTATTTTCAAATTCATTTTTTAAAACAAACTTGTAGTCTAATAAAACATGCTTGCTCACAACTCATATGCTTCTTCAAAAAAAGTTTAGGTCAGGGTTAGGTTTATACCACCAATAGATGATAAAAACCATTTAAATTGACAAAATGTCAGTATTAAAAACTAAAAACTTAAATTCTCAATAAATTGATAATAAACATAAGTCCAGAGCAATTGTTATGAAAAAATGGTTAAACAAACACAAGGTAAATAAACAAAGAAAAGGTAAACAGTGTAGTCATAGTTCTCACATCACATCAAAATCTGTGGTTCAAAGTTAAAAAGTTGAGAAAAAAGTATAACAACTGATATAAAAAAGCAGTATCCTTAATATAAAAATATCATTTTATTAATTACCATTGTAAAACTTAAACTCGAAAAAAATAAATAAAAATAAATCAACTAATAAATTGCTTGATTGAAATAAGTTCATTAAAACAACGTGAAAGAAAATAAGTTTATCTAAATTGTATTTTTTATTTAACTATAATGCAATAACCAAAGTTTTATCAAAGATTCAAAAATCTATATAACTATCTGTTAGCAAATTAATGAAACACTTCCTGTGGTCAGTTCTTCTTTATTTAAAACCCTAAAATTTCCATAATTTAGTTTACTAATAAATAATTAAACTTATCATAAAATTATAACTTAATAAAAAGAAAAAAAAGGGCAAACAAATAAAAACAAATTTGAAAGACAAATGAAAGTGCTACCTTTCTTTTTATTTTGGCTAAGTCGTCTGGTGCAGCCTTACTAAAGTGTGGGTGGAAGAATTCCCATTGATCTTTTTCATTCTTTAAACCTCCAATCTTTGGATCAATAATTTTGCGAAATCCATCTAGCAAAACATTATGAAACAAAATTGAATAACAAAATATTATTTTGATCAAAAATTATTTATATAAATATAAAATGAATAAAGTAAAAAACTAGTCACTAACTCGCAGATACTTACACATATTGACTTGCCTAACAAAACTAGAAAAGTTATTGTGTTTATAGTACTTTGGCAGAATTTCCTTTGAAAATTCTGCTTGGTCATGAACTCTAAAAGTCTTTCCATTCTAAAAATAGTTATTATTATTTAGTTTAAATAATAATTTAAAAAAACAAATAAAAAAGGAATTTAAGAAAAAGTACAGGTAAAAATAAATAGACTAATAAAATAGATAACCAAACCTGGTGCCATGAAATCATATGATCAAATTGTGGATCTTCAACAATTCTCCACAGTTTTATTAAAAAAGCTGGTATAGTTGGTTGGCCTTGAGGCACTGAGCCATCATTTTTTAAAGATACATGCTCTTCATCCATATTTAAACTTGGACTTTAAAAAACATTTAATACTACAAGTTTAAAAATTGAAACTTGTTAAAAACAAATTCTAACTGATTAACTAAACATTGTACCCTATATATTTAACAACAGTTTTAAAATTAACTACTCAACTTTACAAAAAAAAATCTTTATTATAGAATGTTAGTGAATTAATAAAAATACAATTTTTGTTATAATTTAATATAGTAAGCCAAGTAATAAGTTAAAAAATGCAAAGTTTTATTAGGTATATTAAAGAAAAGTTAACTTGGTTATCAGCCAATATTTAATTAAATTTATGTGTGCAACTTTAAATTTGATAATCATTATTTAGTTAGTTATTAAGTTTTAGTTGATTTCTATTAGCAATACTAATAATTTTTCTCAGTCTTTCTAAAGTACTCAGTTAGTTTCTAAAGTATTTTAATATGTAGCTACATTATTATAATGTAGATACATATTAAAATACTTTAGAAACTAATTGAGTACTTTGGAAAGAGTGAGAAAAATTAACTATTAGTATTACTAATAGAAATCAACTAAAACTTAATAACTAACTAAATTTAGACGTAACTTACATATATCGAATAATTAGTTCTTATAGGCATAATTTAAAACGGTGATTTATTTGATTTAAAAATCAAATAAAGTTTTTTTTAAACATATGTATATGAAGTTAATGAAAAATTTATTTCTATATACAATACATATAGTTTAGACCATATAGCATAGATTTGTTACAAAATTCCTCTCCATATATAGTACCTATTGAAAAAATATGACATTTTAAAACAATATGCTCAAAAAAAAATTGTTTTCGCCAATACTTACACATAACTTTTTTCAAGACCAAAAAATTACCGGTATCTTATTTACGTCCGTTTTGCTCTGAAATGTGCTCAATATCTAGGCTCAGAGATTTTAAAACAACCATTATTACAACCGTGTCAAGCAGTAAATTCTATTTGCGTGACAACAATATTGCTGGTAACGTTAATTTTTAATACATTAATCTTTTATTATCTTATTCAGTTCAAATTTATTTTAAAAAATAAACAAATCTGATTCGCCCGACAAGATTTTTCTTGGCCGAGTCTAAAAATAGTGAGTAGTTTTCCGCGGCAGGCTTGGGTTGGTGGGTAAATGTTTCCACCCAATAAGCTGTTTTTCTATTAGGTTTTTTTTTTTAAATTCTAATAAAATATTCTTCCTCATAAAAATAAATTTCTGATAAATATGATATTAATTTGTATTTATAGCTGTTTGTAATTTTATCGACATTAATTTAACAAGCTTTCTAAAATTAAAGCATGGATTGCGACAAAGCTTATATCGTCGCTGCAAAGCAAAACTATCTTAAGTCCATTTTTGGCGAAATTGACTTTTTTGGTTTAAAATCTCCTTAGGCGCACTAAAGTCATCTCACAAAGTGTGCAACCAAAATTGATTCAACTTTTGGCAAAAAAAAACTTTTTTGGTTTAAAATACTGAATACATATAATAAATAACTGAAAACAGGTAGATTTAATCAAAAAAGCGAAACTAGTAATTAAATTTAAAACTTTAAATATCTTTTTCTCAGAAAAGCCAAAACGGACTTAAGATGGTCTTGTTTTGCAGCGGCAATTTAATTTGTAGAATTTTGTCATATTTTATATAGTTTTAAGATTATCTTATCTCATAAACTTAAATTTTTAATTTTTTATTTGTTATATTATGAAAAATAATAACATATTATATAAGTATTTTAAAAACAATTTGTTTTAATTAAGAAGATCAAACGCAGTGATGAATTAAAAACTTTAAATGCTTTTTCCTCAGAACAGCAAAAATGAACTTTAATGAGTTTGAATATTTTGCGAAATATATGCGAACATAATGTGAACATTCATTAAGTTAAATTTTTTGCCCTCAACCTAACAGCGCAGCCAAGTTTTCTAAAAAAGTTTAAAGAAATTTTTTTAAACCACAATCAAGGTCTTGCGCTATAACAATATTAATAGTTTGATATAAGTTTAGTTTATAGTATTAGTTATAGAAATGTGCGTTTCTATAAACTATTATCGATAAACTATTACTATATAACTTATACTATAAACTATTAACGTACTGTTATTATATTAAGCTACTGTCGCTGTAAAGAGAAAAAGTAACACAAAATCAATCAAAGAAAAGAATGCTGCTTTGAGGGAAAATTGGGAAAAGACAGTCAAAGTTTAAGGTAGCAATGAAATATGGCATTCCAAAAAATACACTGGATCAAAATTATAGAAAAAAACTTTGAAACCTTGAAGGCATAAGGGAACTAATCAAAACGTATGAGAATTAAAAAAGGAACATTTTCAATTTTAGATAATCTCGTTTTTAAATGGATTTTTACATAAGGAGTAAAGTAACATCATTAATTCTACGAACAAAAATCAGAGAGCTTTTCAGAAAAAAAAATAATATCAAAGAATTTCAAGTGTCTGATGGTACGCTTGACTGTTGGAAAAATAGGTATAACGTTTTAAGACGGTATGTGAAGAGGGTAACTTATACACTGTACAAGTTACCCTCTTCACACTGTACAATGTACAGCTGTACAATGTACAATGTACATTCTCACATACATAACTCTATTCTTTATTCTCACATACATAACTCTATTCTCATAACTCTACATTCTCACATACATAACATAATCTCACATACATAAATCACACTGTACAATGTACAGCTGAAATGACCACCTATGGAAGGAAACAACTCTCTCTACAATTATATCCACAAGCAAACTTGATAAAATTTATAATGCATAGAAAGTTTACAATTGAAGATTATGTTTAAATAAAGATAAAAATTAAATAGAAATAAGGAATGTGGAAACTCAAAGAAGACTTAAGGCGGATTTCCACAAGACGAAAATATTGGCGCAAAGCGAATTTTTTCGTCGATAAGCATGCGCAGATAAAATATTTCTGTCAAAATTAACAGAAATTTTTGATCTGCGCATGCTTATTGACGAAAAAGTTTGCTTCGCGCGGATATTTTCGTCTTGTGGAAATCCGCCTTTAGAGGTCTTGTTATGAGAACCGCTAAAGTTAAACGCGTCGATAAAAGTTGACGTAAACTCCTACAAAATAGTTTCTTGTTAATAAAAATAGTATTTGAAGTTTTCATTAAATTTTCATTAAGTTAACTTTTAAAATTTTTTTTTTTTCTGCATCTTCTTTTCAGTATTTCACGAATGTCTTGTTGAATTTTTCATTTTTCTTCAAAATTTATATTTTTTTCAACTATTGTACAGCACAGATTTATATGTGCTGTTGCCACAGCGATCACCTGCCTTCTGATTTTAATCATTAAACTTCTCTCGGCATTCATCCAAAAATATATGCAAGCTCTTCAGCAGACCAATAGCTGGAGTTAATTCGATTGTAGAACTTTGTAATAACTTGCTATTAATGTTGAACCTCTGCAGAATGTCATTCCAAAGTTCACACAATAGGGCAACTTCAATAGTATCCATGTGTTTGGCCAATGAACCCGCTTCATTCCTTGTGCTACCATTCTGATTACAATCCCCTGAGATCTAATTGGTGGTACCCATTGAACACTGCTTTTGCAGCATCAGCTCGAGCAGACCACCGGGTATCTGATGGGTATTTTGAAACAAGGCATTCTGGTTGGTTTTTAACATGGGTCATCATGATATCCCAACGATGTGTTGATGCTACAAAGAAATTATACAGGCGATTCAATATGTTAAAAAATGAAACTGCTTTAACGCAACAATCCACAGCTGACTGGCCAACTAGGTTCAACGAGTGGGCAGCATAAGGAATGTAGTCCACTAAACTGTTTTTGTTTTTCAGGATTTGTTGCATGCCAATATATTTACCAGACATATTGCTGACAAGTACTGAAGCAGTGTGTCAGCAAGATTCTGTCCTGTGTGACTGGATATATTGATAAATGTCAAAAAACGCTCCACAGGCTGGTAATCCACCATATTAATATAACGAAGAATGATTCCTGAACCAGTATCAGCTCTGTCTTCAAATTTTTCAGTATGTCCAAGTTCAAATGCAATTTTTGCAGCCTCTTCCTTGTGATTAATACCTACCTGAGATTCTGATGAGGATGGTGGGGAATTGAGAGTAATATTATCAGTAGCATCAACCTTGTTCGTGGCAGTGAAAAATAAATTGATTTTGGGTATTTTCTTTAACAGTTTATCTTCATCATGCATTTTCTTCTCTAACCCCTTTGCTCGCTCCCAACCACCTTTACGTATCAACATTAATCTAAAAGTAAAAAGTAAAAGTGATCTTTAAAAACGTATTTTTTTGTATTCAATAGCATAATTATTCGATTTAAAAATAATTGATTCATAAAGTCATATCATAAAATGATGTAAAATTTTAAAAATTGAATTCTTGTGAACTGCATGATAAGAAAATACAAAACCTATATATAATATAGATTTTAATATTCAAAATAATAATTTAAAATCAAACTACCAGTATACCAGAAGAAAATCATTTGATGAATTTGGTTTTGAACTACCAGAATAAACACCAATTATGAATTCAGATGATGGGATTTCAAGAATGCACCCACTTATAACCCAAAAACATTTCACTGTGCTGTTAAAAAGAGGTAATCCATCAATAAATAGACAAAGACTCAACTTGGAAAGATCAGAATTTATATTTTGTTCAACTAAAATAATAATTACAACAGAAATCTAACAATAATGATGACAGCGTCAACATAATTCATTAAAAATTATATATTCCTATAAGTGAAGGATTTTATTTTTGTTTATTTCAGGAGCATGGTGTTCAAAAATTCACGCAAATTACTCACTGGGATTGATTGTTTGACTTATTAATGATCTGCTTCTTATACCCCTAGGTTACAGAGCTGAAGTGCTACATGTATAGTGTATATACGTTTTCTATGTTATAGAAAGAACTAATTTATAAATTAAAATTATATTAATTATAATATGTAAAATGGATATGTGATATAATAATGATTAAACATATTGTTTTATATATATATGATAAAAAATCATACATATATATATATAGATAATAATGTATGATAGTGAAAATCAAAATGAAAGTCACTCAGTATAGTTAAGATACGCGGATCTTATCCATATTATATTAGTGAGCTTTATTATATTAATATCAACAATAAATAAAATATGTGACAAATATGTTTTGATAGAAACATTTAAAGCATGACATGTTGAACAAAAAAGCTATACCCAGTTCTTTCTGCAGTAAATGTGATGCTTTTTTCTTCTTTAAACCTACTAATAAATTTAAAGGATTACAATTTTATAACAATAGTTATATCTAAAAGTATATTCATTTGCTAAACCATTAATTTTATTACTACGCTTTGTTATTGTTTACGAAAGAGTTCCACCGTTTAAAACAAATGTTATCGAATTTCAAAAATATAAAAAAACAATATATTTTTCGAATATTTTATTCGAAATATTTTGAATCGATATTTTTGAAGAAAAAAATTATCACTTATAAGAATGAATTAGTTACAATTTTTGACATCGTAAAATTGATATATGAACAAAATGTGTATAATAATTGGAATAATTATAATAATTTCATCAAAAAAGATAAGACATAAATATAAATTTATGTATAAATTTTTTGTGGCCTAGATTTTTTGCTGGCCTTAAGGCATGTGCCTTATTTGCCTAAGGGTTAATCCGGCATTGAGCGTACTGTTCAAAGAGTGGATACAGAAAATGGAGAAAAGTTTACAAAAAAAAAAGAGAAGAAAGTAGCATTTAAAATAGATTACTACCCAGTACACCCGACAATCGATAGTTTTACCACCAAATATCACGTCAGAACGCCAACCAATGGATCAATGAAACGCTCTTTGAAAGTTTATGGTATTGCAGAGAATAGTCGTAGCTATTGATAAAAGAAAAGATCTTGTTTTTTCTTCTTGTTTTTTCGATTTTAGATGCAAAAAAAGATCTTGCATAATAAAAAGTGAAAATCTCCATCATCATTAATTGTTTTACAAAAGCAGGAATTTCGGAGGATCAACAGAAACCTATATATTCGGATAAAGATTATTACCGCTTTAAAGAGTTTCAAAGTCAGATAGAAAAAGTTGATAATTTTCAACCAACAACAAATATATTCGTCTAGAGAGGTCTCAAATATATTCGATAGAGAGTTTTCTTCTTGGATGTTTGAGGTATTGGGAGTTCACTGTATTTTATACGTAAATTATATGCAAAAGGGAGGGGGAGGGTGTTTGGTATAAAAAAAAAACTTTTTGGCATATAGCCCATTTTGGAAAGTGACCTAGCCTTTAGATCACGAGAGAGATCTAACAAATAAACTCTTTAATAACTTAACTGAGAATGACTTATATAATGTAAACAGCTTTTTTTTTAAAAAAAAAATTTAATGAACACGCATTGCCTGACATTTTAAAATATCTTTCAACAATGACTATTATTCATTAGGAGTTTTTATTGATCTGTCAAAAACCTTTGATACTGAAAATTATAATATGAAAATTATGATATAAAAAAAACTTTAAAACAAAGTAAGTGAAAAATAATTGACTTTGGGAACTGAAAAACTAAGAATAATTTGTATGGTATAATTAAAAAAATTCAATCTAAGACTCCATAATCTGCAGTGTTCCTCGGTAATTCATTTTAGGGCGACATAACTTTGTTTATTGACGATTCTAAATTTTGTTAGCAATAAGATTTTTCTTTTTAAAGTTATTACAGTCTCCCAAAAAACCTAACAGTCCTATAATAAAGTACCGCAGAAAAGCATTTAACTAGATAATTCACTTGTAAGTCCTTACTAATATAGCTTGTCTGGCCACATTTGGTATTGAATCTCGAAACTCATGGTTATGAGTTACTAAGTTATCTATTTCATTAAATGAAATAAAATCACAAAAGTTTTTTGTCTCGGCCTTTTTTTTAACGAACAAAGCATCTTTTTATTGGAATTTACTATCTACTGATGTCGTTAATGTAAATGCAAACTTTTTAAACTCTTTTAAAGCTAAACTTGACATATGGGTTATCAATAATGCAAGTATGCTAAACAATGGTCAAATATACTTTAATTAATTACATGTATCGAAACAATCGTTTGTATATACTTGTACATTCGATGTACCCAATAAGCATCTAGATGTTTTTGACAGATTGCGATAGATGTTAAACATATTTCAGATCGAAGACTATTCCACAGATTTTTGACTCGCTTTTTTTTTCGCAATCTTTCAAAAAATCTTTTTCAATGTATAAGTGTTCTAAATAGAATTTATTGAGGATAGGAAAATGAGCGGTTGTGAATAGTATTTATTGAGGATTAGAAAAAGTTGTAACTACATTTATAAAGGTTGTGAGTTTTTACGTTTGTATCATATCATTACGTAAGAAACGATAGTTCATACCAGTTAAATTTAGTCTCAGTAATCTCTGTTTAGATATTACTGACACTAAATTTAAGTCTAGTAAAGCTGTTTTAGACCAGTCAAAAACAGCTTTCCTAGACTTGTGTAAAACATTTTCGATATTTTGTTGATCTTTTCTAAGCCTAGTTTAGTAGACAGAGCTATAATAGTGAAAATTATGACGAATATCAGAAATAAATAAAAAATGAAATGACGAGTTATTGAGATTAACAAATGATTGTTTGATCATTCAAGCAATTATGCTTGCGGTGTTAATCTTAGTGTTTACATTCAGGATCTCCAAGAGCTATATTTTATTTAGGTACCTTTTTTCATTTGGCGCCTCTTGGATATCTGCCGCCCGAAACAAACTCTTTCATTCCCCCCCCCCCCCTTTCGGCGGCCCTACTTACATGATTTACTTAAAAACAAAAACACCAGCTTATATTTATGTGTCAATTTTTATTTAAACAATAGAAAAAAAGAAACTTATCCTGGTAAATAAAAAATAAACATTTTTAAAGTTTTTATTATCATAACTAATGTTATTGAAGAGCTATGTAAACTAAGTTAGCTAGTAAACTAATGAGCTAAGTAAACTAATCGTTAACTGATCTATTCTGACAAATCTGACAAAAGAACATTAACATAATGTCTTTTAGATCACTTGGTATAACTTAGAAATGATGGTGTTTGTGGCTATTTGATTTATTTATATGCCAACTGATAGTAATATCCAATCACAATAAACAAGCAATGGCTCACTCAAAGAATTGCCGAAAAAGGCATTGTCAACAATTCCTGGTTGCTATATTAGAGAAAATTTTAGAAAACGTATGCAAAATCACAAAAACTAGGTTTTTAGTTCAGGCGATACTTTGAACTTCGTTGATTGTTGTGATATGAAGTGAACTAGCACTTTATGTGAATTAAAGTTTCATTAAGCATAGTCCTTTGCATTCAAGTATACACCTATGAACATGGTGTTTATTTGAATCAAGAAGTTTCTTAATCTGTGAATCCCATTAAATAATTGACTATCATTTTGTCCTTTTTTAGTCTATACTTTGTCACCATGTTATGTTCAGTCACTTTCAATATTTTGTGTTGCAATACAATTAAAATGCATTTAACATTTTAAATAAGTTTGCATGCAACTATATTCTTAAACGTTAAGTTTAATATTAGGCAAATAGATTCTTAAACGTTTCCAGCAATTACTTCTAAGCGTTTCAAACAGCAACCTCATATGAAACTAGCACCGTCACCGTCGTATTTCTGTTCAAGGAATTTTTTTCTTTCAAGAACTTGATTGAATTTCGTTTAACACGTTGACCATGTCTCGAAAAAAAACATAATAAATTTCTTATTTCCTCGCAATTACTGCTTTTAATTATGTCAATAATTTACACCGAATAATTTAAAAAATAATGAAATCAAATGTATTTACCTACGGGTTTTGGTTGTGGCAAGACTAAGTTAAAATGAATGGCAAACTTTATTCTATTAATCCTAAATGGTGAACTCTTGCTGTATTATATTATTATTTATGTGATACTTTATTAAGAATTATATATTATTAAATGAACATTTATTTACTATATTTAATAATTTTATTATAATTTAATTTTTATCTAAAATTATTATTTAATAATTTTATTGAGTCGTGCCGTGCTAATAAACTCGACATCAATTGGGATAAAACTAGAGCAATGATTTTAACAAGTAAGCATACATTTTAAACAACATTTCCAACATCAATCAAATATTAAGTAAGCATACATTTAAACAACAAGCATACATTTTAAACAACATTTCCAACATCAATCAAATATTAAGTAAGCATACATTTAAACAACAAGCATACATTTTAAACAACATTTCCAACATCAATCAAACAGTAGAAAATAACGATTCTGGGCCAAAATTTATTTCAACCATTATTTCATATCATATTTGAGCTATGATCCTTACCATAATTTCTAAACCACAATAAAAAATTAAAGAATATAAAAATAAAATAATAGTTGTATAACAACCATAATCTATATATAAATTATGGTTACATCATAACCATAATTTCTGAGCTAAATATAAAAATAAAATTATAGTTATATCACAACCATAATATATTAATATAATATGGTTACATCATGACAATAATTTCTGAGCCAAAAAAATTTTTATAAAAATTTGTAATTTTAAGTCAATTTTTTAAGTTAAGCGTAATAGTAGAATTGTCCTATTATAGCATAAAAACTTCCAGGTTGTCCAATTTGTTCATCCCCAGAGTTTAATGCAACCACTAATCTTCTTCCATTAGCAACACTGGGCATATAATCGGACTGACTATAATTTACAGACTTATCAATTCTTTATTGTCAACCCATGAGTTGAACGTATCAGGGTACCCGTACCACTTAACAAATGATTTGTTTTCGAGTTTACGAATAACTTTTTCAATCCTAAATATTTTTTGATTAGTTTTTTGCAGTTCTTGTTCGTAAAAAGTACCTTGTATTTCTTCACCATTATTGTCAGTTATTTTATACGTTGGCGGATCTGTGAACGGAATCTGCGACAGCAAAAACCTCCTCAGTCCATATCGGTGTGTATCCTTTTTTAAACGTTACCTTCTTTTTAGTTATCCTAACTCTATCACTAATTGAAAACTTTGGTTTAACGGACTCTGATCTTACTTTTCCATTTAGATTCAACTATCGCTATCGCTAGCTGCTTATCGCTAGCTGCAACTGGTGTCATTTTAATTGAAGAATGTCTTGTGCTGTTATATTTATTTACCATTTCATCTAAAACGTTGATATATTTTCTAGTAGAATTAGCTGAAAAGTACTTAAACATTTTCTCTTTCATTGTTCTATTTCAAAGTTCAACTACATAACTTTTTTCTTTATTTTCAGTTGAATATAATTGAACACCCAGCGCTTTAATATGCTTATTATAGAATTCTAAGCCTTTATCCACACATATTTTATTACACTGTCTTTCTTTAAAGATTTTATTTAAAGCATCAGCAACATCAACTCCAGATTTACTCTTCAATAGAACAATCCATCCATACTTTGAAAAAGCATCTATCACCATTAATAGGTATTTTATACCGTCATTAAATTTGGAAAAAGATTGTATGTCGACTAAATCAACAGCCCATATTTCATCGATTCCATTTACAATAACTTTTCTTTTTCTGAAATGTATTACAAATGATCTATGAAGTTCGTTTGCAAGTTTTTCAGTTCATTTTAATTCTTTATCCTTGTCTTTTTTACAGATCGTTGGTAGTTTTTTTGAACACCTAACCCAAACTTTGCTTTTGTTGATATAATAGGTTTTATAATACCTCGTTCAATTCTTTCACGTATTGTTGGATTTTTTATAGCATCGATTTCTATGAGCATAATTTTATCAGCTTGATTTCTTTTTGCTATATCCGTAAAGTATTTATAAGCACGATCATGATGGTAAGCTACATTATCTACTCTATCTACAGGTTTACTCCATTCTTTATATGCACCAGTAGAAGTTTATCGTTCATCTAAATTAGTACCAGGACCTGCAAAGTTCATACCAGGTAAATGTATTTCACTTGGGAACTTTACCCATGGTAGTTTTATTTTACTTGTTGCTGAATTAATTGAACTAACTAAATCACCTTCTGTTTTTGCTGATACGAATTTATTTTTAGTTTTTCCACAAATAGGGCAAGTTCCATGAAGCATATTTCTTTTGTTTTTACTTACAACATTTTGTAAGTTTGGTGTATTTGTTTTGTTTTTACGTTTAACACAGTACATTTTTTTTATATAGAGTAAATAAAAAAAAGGATATTATAGATTTATCATGGAATGTAAATAACAGTATGAGAAATTATAATAAGTTGTTACCTAAAAGTATAAGAGGAATTATTATTGGAAAGTCGAGTTGGGGAAAAACTACTTTATTATTGAATTTAAGACCTAGTTGGTTAGACTATAATAATTTACAAGTTTTGGGAAAATCTCTTTTTCAACCAGTATACAAAATATTAAAACGATCTTTTGAATTTTTCCTTTTTTAATTTTTTTGAAAAAATTACATAAGGAAGTTTTCGTAACTATTTAAGTTACAAGACAAAATAGAAAAATTAAATGCGAACCCCGAGTTTATAATTTAAGACATTTCAAAAAATTTAATTGAGAAAACAGATATGGACTGTAAGTTTTTTGAAACAGCAGAAGATGTACCAGATCCTGAAGATCTTGATATTCATAAGAATACTTTGATGATATTTGATAATTTACAATTAACAAAGCAAAATAAGTGTGTAAAATGTTATATAAGAGGAAGGCATAGTAATGTAGATTGTTTCTATCTTGCACAAAATTATTTTATGCTACCTTTTTAGGCAAGCTATAAGAGAAAATACAAATTTTATTTGTTTATTTCCACAAGATTCAAAGAATTTAAATCATATTTATAAAGATCATGTTTTAAAAGATATGACAAAAGACGAGTTGAGATGAAAAAAAGATCTTTTAAAAGAGATTATGGAAAATATAGAAGTGGATTAGATAATTTTTATATACCGACTTGTGAGTTTTAAATTTTTTTTTAAAAAAAACGAAATTAAAATTTTTTTTTTTTTTTCTTGTATATATAAAAACAAAATGTCTTTATATTTATTATCAACTGAAAATAGCAACAACATAAAAACTAAGTTTGCTCCTATTATTCAACTTAGACAAGATAAAGAATATGAAATGGCTCTAGTTAGTTTAAAGACATATTACAGTTTTTCTAATATTGATTCTTCAAACAACGATTTTAAATATAGCACAGATAATGGAGCAACTTGGCATTATATAAACATTCCAGAAGAATGTTATGAGATTACTGAAATAAATGAATATATTCAATTGATTATGCCAGAAAACGACCATATTAGCGCAGGAGTTGCAGGTATTAAACTTGAAGGAAATAATAATACATTAAGATCAGTTTTACATATTGCATCTGGTTATAAAGTTAAGTTTACAACTTCAAATTCAGTTAGAACTGTTTTTAGTTTTAACAGTGGAGTATATTCATCAGATTACCATGAGTCAACTAATATAGAAAACATATTAAGTGTTAATAGTATACGTGTTGCAAGTGATATAATAGAATCATCATATATAAATGGAGGAACAGAAAACGTTATACATTCATTTTTCCAAACTGCAGGTCCCGGATTTAAAATTGTTCAAGAGCCGTTAAGCTTAATTTACTTATAAGTAACACTAAAAACAATTCCAAAAATGGATATTAAATTGCTTGATCAAAATGAAAATCCTTTAAATTTACGAGGACAAGAATTATCTATTAGATTTCATATAAGAGAAAAAAAATATATATATTATAAAAATGAGTAAATATACTAATATTAAAGTAAATATTTCACAGGGGCAATTAGAAAAAAATAAAAAACCAATTGATGAAGATGGTTATGGAGCTAGTATTAAATTATCTTATTCAGATCTTAATGGTGAACATGTATTAGCTGTAACAAATACACAATTGAATAAAATTTGAAAAGCATACGAAAAAGGTACGGGTGTAATAATTAATTTAAGTATATCACAACTGTTACACAACTCTAAAATAGAGGGAGGATTTATTGGAGCACTTTTACCTTTACTTAGTACAGCTGGAAGATTTTTATTATCAAGCGTTGCTCCGGGACTTGCAACAGGACTATTAACAGAAGTAGGTTCAGCAGCTGGATCAGAATGGTTGATAAAACTTCTGGAAGGGGTATTGTATACTTAAAAAAGAATGGACAAGGAGTTAAAATGACAGCTGCAGGATCTGATTTATATTTGAGACCATGGAATGAAGGAGGTTCTGTAAGTGATGGAATGTACTTACGTAGTGGGAATGAATATACATCAGCAGGCTCTGGTTTATTATTAGGACCAAATTCACCATTTGCTAATATTCCGTTTTTGAATATGATTCTCTGAATTTTTTGAAAATCTTTTTCACATATATAAAAAAATAAAATGTCGAGAAATAATCCGCCAATGCATAAGTTTATAAACAAATATAAAAGAGTTGAACTTCCTCAAATACTTTTTAAGTCACACAAAGATTTAGAACACCCTTCAGTATTAATAAATGAGAATAGATATGAAATACTTGCACAACATGACATTACAATAAAATATTTATTACATCAAAATATTATTTTAAAGTTTGGTGTAGCAATTAATGAAGGTGTTGCGTTAGTTTCACTAAAACAAGAACTTAAATAAAAAATGTTACAAGATTTTGTAATATCAATGTCTGTTGCTGATATTGTAGTAAATGTTGTTAATAATTCTGTTTCTGATGTATTAGTTAAAAAAGGAGAAAGTTTTTATTAATTTATTGTAAATAGTTTTTGAAAATATTTTTTCTGCCCTTATTAAAAATGGAAAATAAATATAAAATATACCCAACTCTTCCAGTTGCACCTGATGAAAATTAGTCACCTGTTGAAAACCAAGCTCATGTATATCGTATACAAAAAATTGACAACAGTAACTACAGCACCAGTAGTTATTGCATGTGAGGGTGCAGCATTAGGAGCAGGTGTGTTATCAATAATAGGTGGACAAATTATTAAAAAATTAAATTTAAAAGCAGAAAAGCATGAAAAGATTGAAGTACTTACTGATTCAAAACTAAAAACAATAAGTGATTATATTTCTAAAGCTTTAGTTGATGGACATATAAATGATAATGAATATGAATTACTTTGTAAACTTGAAAAATTTCAAGTAATGCTTAAACAAATTAGAACAAAAATAAAAACTGAAATTGATAAACAAACTAAGGAATCATTAATTTAACAAGGAAGAGATGAGGCAATTAATATACTCCGAAGTAGATTTAGTAAAAATGTAAACGTAAAAACACAAAATAATTTATTAAAATAAAACGTAAAAAAAAACGTAAAACATATACGCTACATAAATCGTTATGTTGTGTTTTTTTTTATTTTGTAGTAAATAAAATGTCCTTTCTAAAAATTGAAGATCCTGAAAAAAGAGATCAAATTGTTAAAGAATTCTTAGATAGTAAAAAAAGAATACAGCAGAATAATTTATACGAAAAGATGGGTGAAGCTAAGTTACAGCTAGACTTGACAAAATTGTACAAGCCATTAATTGATAGTCAAGCTGGAATAGAAGAAAACTAACCATGAGCGAGACTAGGTTTTTTCAAACCGAGACGAGACCGAGACGAGAAGTTACTACTTCTCGTGAGACCGAGAACGAGACGAGAAATTTAATAATTTTTGAAAACAAATTTATTAAAATCCAAGTAAAAAAAAAAATGTAAACAAGGTTTTGACAAATAGACACAAATGACATTTATTAAATGTAATCAACTTTTTCAAATATTAATTCAGAATTTTTTTGCCAAACTTTTCCAACAAGACAATGTTTTCTCTGATTAAGATGATTTGTTCTACTTTTTCTGGGTGTAAGTTGTGCCTGGATGATCGGACGACATTTCCACCTGAGCTAGAAACTCTCTCTGATTTAGTTGAACTTGCTGGTATAGCTAAAATTTGTCTAGCTAATGAAGAGAGTTCTGGCAATGTATTTGAATGCAATTTCCACCAATCAAGAATCGGAAAGTCTTTTTTGGCATCAGGAAGATATTCATACTGGCACATTTCGCTAAAAATAGGATTCAGTTTAGATGTTGGCTCTTGTGTTTCAAGTCTGACGTTTAACTTGCGCTTCAGTTTTGAATTAGGGGACAAATCTAATGAAAGGACTCTGGTAACAGGTTGGCACTCAAAATTATTCTTAACCTGTGAGGCTAACCATTCTTTTGTTGTTTGAAATTTTTTGAAGAGCTTCAAGTGAAGTCCCTTTAAAGCAGGACTAAAGGGGTTTGCTGCAGCACTCAATAATTTTCCAGCGTGACAAAGAGGAAATCTTTTCTCAATGCAGCTTTTCAAGTTTTTTGCATACAAGACACCGTAGCCATTTTTTCTATTCGTCTCAATAAATTGATCAATTTTGTCATGGGTTAAATAAAGAGAATCGGCGACAGTGTTAACTGTTGGAATAGACTCAGCCGACCACGTTTCTGTAGCTTCTTTAAGTAGTGCCAAAATTTCTACTGCTCCCTCGATTGATTTCCACTGTGATGCACTGATGGTCTTTGAAGAAAAAATATCTTCATTTGCACATAAGCTGATAATTGCACTCTTTAGATGTAGGACAGAAGCCATGCAATCCAGTTCACTATTCCATCTTGTGTCAACAGATTGGCGTAACTGTCTAAAATTGATTCCTTGAGCGTCTGATTCTGATTCAAGCAACTCAGCTGCAACTGTTGACTAATGAGTTAAAGAAGCTAAATTTTTGCATGTTTGCAACGCATCATCCATTCCAGCAGTCATTCCAAATGAGTCTCGAACTGCATATTGGAAAATATGATTGTTGCACAAGTATTGGTCAAGGTGCTTTGACAATTTGACTGCAAGTTTCATGTTTCTTGCCTGTTCGTTCACGCAGTACATTGGCAAATCAGCAGGCAAATTTAGTTCTTCTAAAAAAGAATCCAGCTTTCCTTCAATTAAGATACCTGTGTGTCTGCCTGGGAACTGTTGGACATGGGGTGTCCAGTGATGTAGTCTCCAATTTTCGTCAACAGCATGAAAAGTCCAAGAGATGTAGCTGTCCTGAGCTCTAGAAGTCTAAAGGTCAGAATAAAATGCAGCACTTTTTAAATTTGGCGTAATCTCCGTTATTATGCTCTTCATTCCAACTTGAACTTCTCTTGACCGAATTGAAAGCTTTCTTGAATATGTTGTTCTGTGATGAAGACTCAGTTTAGGGTTTGCAATGTCAAACAATTTCTTGAAACCTCTTCCTTCGACTGCTGAAAAGGATGCCAGATCAGTGCAAAAGTAATCCAGCATTGCAGAGTCAAACTGTTTTTGAATGGATTTGTCTTTGGACTTTGTTTAAAGCATTTCGACCGTGGTTCATTGTTTCTTAGGAGGAGGAAGAAGAGAGTCGTCAGTTTTTTCAGAATACTCAACGTAATCTTGGCTGTGTTTTTTTTCGAGGTGACGATGAAGTCCGCTTGTGTTTCCATCTTTTGTTTTCAAAGACTTTTTGCACGCCTTGCGTTCAGCACCGTCACTTGTTTTTTGTAAATATCTCCAGATTTTGTTTTTTCTTGGTGACATTTTTGATCGTTGAAATGAGGCAAGAATATTTCTTTTCAATATGAACAATATGTGTCAAGTTGAATTCCACTGGTAAGCTAATGAAATTAAGTCGAAAGTGCACCATTTTATACAAAATGTTTTTGTATTTAAAATCTAATTAAAAATATTTAAAATCTAATTAAAATTTTTTAATTAGATTTAAAAAAAAAATCTAATTAAAAAATCTAATTAAAAATCTAATTAAAAATTTAATTTGTTTTTGTCAAAAACAAATTAAATTTTTAATTAGATTTATTAAAATCACGGAGTCAAAATATTAATTAATTAAAATAACAAATTATTAAGCATTTTGTAAATTATAATAATTTTTAATTTGAAAAATAATATAATATTTAAGTCTCGTTCTACTTCTCGCGAGAATTTTCTATTTCTCGTTTCTCACGAGAAGTCCCATTTCTCACTAGAATCGAGAACAAGACGAGATCTCGTTCATGGTTAAAGAAAACATATCTAAATTGAATGATCAAGCTAATAAGTTTGCACTCACTTTTTCAAATGCTTATTCTGAATTAATTGCTGAGCATGCATATAAAGAACTAATGCCTTCTCAATGCCTTCAAAAATTGCAACAGATAATCTAAGAATGTATACTAATAGTAAAAAGTCTACAGACACTACATTTGGAATGCATTCTAAGGATGACAAGTTATACATTGGAAAAAAAACAATATTTATGAATGATGATGATATAACTATTGATAATAAAACATATTATGTTACTCCTTATCTTTTGGAGTTAATAACAAAGTTTAATCCTAATAAGAACTTATATACTGAAGATGATCTTAAAAATTATAAAAATATATTAATACAAGCAGATGCAATTATTACTGAAAACCCATACAAACCAAGGTCATCTAGGAGTGGAAAATACAGAGAAATAATAGCTCCAATTTGGAGAAATACAAAAAAAAAGAGAAGCGTGAATCAAAAGGAACATGATAACAAGCTATAATTCTTCCTAGCGACCCTAATGCACTAATTGAAATGCTTGAAATACGTATAGCTGCATTGAAAGCAGGTAACACTCGATCAAGAAATTAGGCTGTTGCAATATATGATGAATTATTACGGCAAGGTTTTATAAATAGTGCACAGTATAAATCGATACAAAATAATTTATAATTACATATATCTCAATGCATATATAAAAAAATATATAGCACATAAAAAATGCCAATTGTTCATAATAAGAGATATATAAAGAAACATGTTGTTGGAGGAAGTGGTATATTCGACAGTATAAAAATTTATTTAAACGGGCAACAGCAACAAGAGTATCATCAGTTATGTTGAATAGGTTGGCTGCTAGCGAATTAGAAAAAACTGAATTAACTGCTGCTAAGTTAGCAGGAAATGAACTTTCAACATCAGCAATAGAAGCTGCTAGAGATGTTGCAGTTGAAAAAGGAAAACAATTAATTGAAAAAGCATCTTCAAAATTAGTTTCACAATCAAATACTGGTATTAATAAAAGAAGTAAAGGAATAATTTCAAATTTAATAAATATATGAGATAAGGTAACAATAAATATAAATAAAATAATGATGGGGCTGCGATAAAAAATCTCAAATGGAAATGCTATAAGAATGAAATGCTAAATCTCAAATGGAAATGCTATAAGATCTAGTTAAAAAAAGACGCGGTCTTAGACTTGCGCACTTTTTTATACAAGTATTAGTTGGTAAAAAAAGAATTTTTTTTTTTATATTGTTTATAAAAAAACAAAATGGCAACTTCTGAAGTATTAAATTTTACAGAAATCCCAGATGTTAATGAAGTTATTGAAAGGTTTGAATTCTATGAATATAAGCCAGTAGCAAATCTAAATAGTTCTGGAGAAATAAGAATCAACGTTGAACAACAAGATTTGTTCACACTTCCATCTAAGGCTCTTCTCTTGCTTGAAGGAAGACTTCTTAAAACTGATGGAACAGCTTATGCTAATGCAGATGCAGTGTCACTTACAAATAATGGTATTATGCATTTATTTAGTCAAATAACATACAAATTTTCAAAATGTTTGTAGACAATCAGAAAGATTAAAATCATCAGTAGTAAATGTACAAATTAAAACAACATTTAATGCGGCTGTTCCAGCAGATACTGAAGCATTTGCTGTTGTAATATCTGATAAATTGTTGCAATTTCAATCAGACGGAAATAAAATGAATATTGTATATTAATTTTTTTTTGAAAATAATTTAAATTTTTTTTTTTATATAATAAAATGAATATGAAATATACAAAGAAAAGTTTAAAAAATCTATTAGAAGAAAATAACATTTCAAAAACATCTGACTATCTCGCTACATTGCTAATTATTGCTATGGATTATGGGATATTAAATAAAGAATCTATTATGACTAAAGTGAAAGAAGTAAACGAGAAAAGATCAGTTGGTAGACCTAGAATACATCCAGTAAAAGAAATAAATGATAAAATACCAGTTGGGAGACCTAGAAAAAATCGTGAAACACCAGAAAAAATTACAGATCCAAAATATGAAAGATTAAAATAATTAGAAATAAAAATAACATGGAAACAGCAGAAATTACAATATATCCATCATTATATAGTGCTATGCGTGGAACTAAGCATGGATGGAGATATTTTGAATTACGTGATGGAAAGATTGTTAATGGTGTTAAAATTGATATATTTAATTCTAAAAAAATAAATGAAAATATAACAGTCGCAGAGATGATGTAAAAATTTATATATATTTTAATAAATATATATAAAGAAAATAAAAAACCATATGTAAAGAAAATAAAAAATATTAAATTAATATAAGAAAAATGAAAATTTAAAAAAATAATCTTGTTATATAAAAAATGGAAAATAAGAATCTCAAAGAATTGAGACAAATCGCTAGAGAGTGAAAAATTAGATATTATTATAGAATGTGGAAAAGTGATCTCATTAGATCATTACAAATTATATTAGACTAACCAATTCCGGATATAACATCTTCAACAATTTTAACTCTACAATTTTTATTGCAACTTATACAGCAATATTTCAAAAAAAATCAGATTTCTTAGATTTGCTATGAAAACCAAGTTGTTAATAACAGATATTGATTTTTTTATGTCTTCTATGACGTGACTTTTTAATTTAATTTTGATGAAATTAAGTGTTGTAGACCCATTACAATTTAAAAATCCTTTATTGACTAAAGTCCATCAAAAACGAAAAGATAATTCATCTAATACACATTAAGAGTTGTTATTTATTTAACATAAATAAAAGTTTTATTCAAAGCTCTGTTTTAGCCTAAAACATAATGATGCTTTACTTAACAATATAAAATTATAAACTGGCGATATCATTAGCAACACAGATGAAGTACACATAAACAAAAATGAAGACTGGAAAGCTGCAAAGATTTAGCTATAAGAAAGTGTACTTTTTCAGTATCATTTTCACTCGGTCAGCAGTTAACAAAGAAATAACAACTTTAACATAAAAATGAGCCAATCTTTTGTCTTAACAATTTTATCGCTCAACTAAATGCATACAACAAAATTATTCAGATCATTTAAAAACATTTGGAAGAAATAAATTGCAAGCTTACTGAATGCTTCTTCTTTTCTATTGCCCGTTTTACTGGCACTTGAACAAGTATATATAGACAGAAATTGTTTACAGGTTTCTTTTTTGTCTGGAAATAAATATTTTAATTTAATATCTAATAAAAAATGTTCTTCAAGCACAACACATTAAAAATTTAGGTGATATAATATCAAATGCTTATAAACTCTAACTATATTCATATTTTAGCCTTCCTCATGTGATAAAATCCAAATTTAAACAGTAAAACTTTTTAAAACACTACCTGCGACTAACTTAATTTATTTGTTGTAAGCCATAATAAAATAGTAAAACCATAATAATATTTTTGTAAACCATAATAAAATAGTCTTTCAAATATATTTTGGCTTTTATCAAATATAAGAAAAAAGTTATACAAGAACTACAAACATCTATCGTATATAAATAGCGTAACTAATAACCTTTTGTATAATAGATTATATATAAACAGCGTTATTAATAACCGTAATATTCAGAAGACGGGAAGTGACGTCATTAATATTATATTACATTATTACTTAAATTATAACAGTCTTCTCCACGTTAGGAAAGTTTTAGGGCGGAGAGTATAGGCTTAACCTCTGATATTATACTAGGAAGGAAAGTTATCGTCAAGATACTTTAGCCTCTTCGTAACTCGTCCTGTTTTTGAGGGTATGTTAGTAAGATTCTCGGGAGTAGTAACTTTCTGTATAGGCTCACTAGGTACCGCTGTTGTAGGTGACTGATTACAAAGGATACTGTCTATAATTAAATTCTCAACTAATTGGCTTGAAGTTACTTTGTCAGTTTCGTTTAGTTCTTCTTGGTTTCTGCTTATTGAATTGCTTATACTGTTGCTAATGATCATCTGTTCACTGTTCAAATCACCGGATTGTTGTTGGACTGATTCTGTTGGGGGATTTAGGTCTTCTAGTGGGGCGAGGTCTTTTGTTGAAACAGTGTCAATTTTTCCATTTTGAAATTTTATTCGAGCGTAGTGGGGCGATATTGTTTCTAGTAGTTGACCTCTGTCAACGAGTGGATCTCCTTTCATTTGTACCTGACGTCTGTAAAGGTTTGTGGAATCCTGTTCTGTTAAAAAGTTAGGTAAAACAGTGCCTATTATTGATGAGCGTTGAAAGTTCATCATCCTCTGATGGGGTGTTTCGTTAGTGACGGTACACAGTTCCACAATCTGTATGAATAGATGATGGTGCACCAAATAATGAAAAGAGGTTGAGAAAGTGTCGTATAACAGTGTCAGCTGATATTTCTTGACAAGGGAATGCAAATGGGTAGCGTGAGTACTCGTCAATACCAAGAGGATGTATTTGTTTGCTGTAGTGGGTTGTAAAGGTCCAACAAAGTCCATCGATAAGCATTCCCAAGGCCTTGTTGCCTGAATCAGACAACCTGTGGGTGGTTTGTAAAAACGTGGTTTGAGTTCATTGCAAGTTGTACATTGGTTTGTTAATTGTTTAATTTTTGCGGTGGAGTATGGTAGATTTCTGGTTTTGCAGTAATGTGTCATTCTTGTAACTCTGGGATGGCATAGCTGGGAATGGATATTGTAAAACGCTTTAGTGTTATTCATAGTCAAACAACATCTTGAAAGGGAATCTGCTACAATGTTTTGGTTCCCCGGCCTGTAATAGACTGTATAACTAATATCATCTAATTCTAATCGCCATCGTGTTAATTTTTCATTTTTGATTTTTGTTGTCAAACCGATTTTATTGAAAATAAGGGAAATGAATGTTTGGTCGGTTTTATATTAATATATGGTACTGAGTTAATCAGAAGCCTCTATCTTCTACAGCACTCCACTATGGCAGTAGCTTCCTTCCTAACTATCGCATGCTTCCTTTCGGCATTAGTTAATGTTCTTGAAAAGAAGGCAACGGGCCTGCCATGTTGTAATAGTGTTCCTGCGAGTGCTGAGTCGGAGGCATCAGTTTCTATAGTTAATGAAACTTTTAAATTAGGGGAGGCTAGACAAGCTTCTACAAGTTTATTTTTGAGTATTTTTATTGCTTCTTTGGCATGATGGTTTAAACTCTTTGTTGGAAAATTGTCTCTTGCTTGGGTAAGTGGGAGAGTTAATGCTGTGCAATTGTGTATCCACTTAGCGTAATAAGCAAACAAACCTATCATTCGGTTTAGCTCTTTTAACGATCTTGGCTCAGGCATATTTATCAGTGCTTCGTATCTTTTTGGGTCTGGCTTTATAGTTCCGTTTTCAATAATATGGCCTAAGAATTCGATATGAGTTTTTTTAAAGTTACTCTTTTCTTCGTTTATCTCAATGTTGGCGATTTTAGCTGCGTGTAGAAAGCGATTAAAATTTTTATCGTGCTCTTGAGCATCTTTTCCACCAATAACTATATCGTCAAGATAAGCATATGTGTTTTCAAGTTTATTATCCTGAATGAATTCATCCATTACTCGTTGAAAGATTGGTACCGCGTTTGTACATCCAAAGGGTAAGCGTTTGAACTCATTTAATTTGCCGTTAGCTTCAGATGCGGTTAGTTTGTAATCTTCAGGTCGTATTCTCACTTGATGATACGCCGATTTGAGATCAACTGTGCTAAAAATTTAATGGACTGCTATTTTAAGAATCAAGTCATCAATTCGTGGTGTAGAATATGAATCGAGCGGAGTGTGTAAATTAATTGTATTTGAATAATCAATGACGAGGCGATTTTTATTTCCTGTTGATACTATAAAACATAGAGCTCGCCACGGGCTGCGGCTTACTTGAATTATATCTTTTTTTAGTAAGCGGTTTATTTCATCTGTTATGACGGAGATATTTTTTGGAATACGTCGTGAGGTTGTAGCTACTGGTTTTATTTTGTTAATATCGATTCCAGGTATTAAGGCGTATGTTGAACACTTCATACTTTTTGTTGCTAAACAGAATTTTAGAGGCTTTTTGTTTCCTTTAAAATTGATGGTAATTGAGGAATGACATGTTAACACGTCCATTCCAATAATTACTGGTGCCACCAAGTTGTCCACAACGAGGAATTGTACTTTTAATTTTTCGCTAGCCAATAATAATGAACCATGGAAGATACCTTTAACTTTTAATGTCGAGTTGTCTGCCAGTGATACCTTTGAGGTAGATTGAGTATCGTATGAAAATTTCCATTGTTGAAGAAGTTCTGATGTAATAAAAGTTTTGTCCGACCCAGTATCTAACAGTGCATATGTTAGATTTTCGTTTATGGTAACGTTAATTAGTCTATCAGGTGAGTCGATTGCTGCTATGACCGTAGATATTACTGTGTTATCATCATTTTCGTTATATTATTTAACAACTGCTGCTTTGGTGTAAGTTTTGCTTTCTTTCTTAGAAAGATAGACAGTGGTCCTTTCTATGACAATGTGCACATGTAGAGTTTCGTGTAGGGCGTTTAGTTTTTGGATGTGGATCATTACCGCACCAAAAACAGGGAGATTTGGTAAGATTATGACTTGCTGCAAAAGTTGGTAGCGTGGTAGTAGCTGTCATGGTTGTTGTCAAATTAAGGGCATCTTCGGTGGCCAATTCCATCGTAAGAGCTGTTTTATAAAGTGACTCTAGATTGTCATCTGTAGCTTCAAGCAGTCGTTGACGAATAGAAGGTGAGCGAATACCAGCTACAAAAGCATCACATTTTAGTAGGTTACTTTGTTGATCTGCTGTTAGAGGTTCTGTTGGACTTTTTCTGGAAAATTGTTTTAAGTTACTTATAAAGCTTTCAATCGATTCCTCTTCTTTTTCTTTAAAAGAGCAAAGTTTATGGCGCATCATGATCGCTGTCGATTGTTTTTTATACTTGCTATGAATAATTTTGATTGCATTGTCGTATGATGTAAGATCCTGAATTATCGTAAAAGCCTTCA
This sequence comes from Hydra vulgaris, assembly GCF_038396675.1. NCBI lineage: Eukaryota > Metazoa > Cnidaria > Hydrozoa > Anthoathecata > Hydridae > Hydra > Hydra vulgaris. Next base: position 52,230,887 of record NC_088934.1, read on the forward strand.
CTCCGCATAGAACGATTAAGACTTGAAATTTACAATCCTCTGGGATTGTGGCTTTATCTAGATAAATTGATAGCATTTTTTTCCAGTATATATATAGTCTTCTTCATTTGGTTCGTCTCACAATACTTTTTTGAATATTTTTGCATCCATACTGATTTTTAATTACATTTGATAAAATTGTTGTAAACCATAATAAAATAGTCTTTCATATAAATAAATAGTAAAACATATAAATAAATAGTAAATAGTATAACCATACAAATATTGTTGTAAACCATAATAAAATAGTCTTTCAAATATATTCATATAATATTATTATGGTTTTACTATTTTATTATGGTTCACAACAATTTTATCAAATATAAGAAAAAAAGAACTACAAGCATCTATCGTATATAAATAGCGTAACTAATAACCATAATATTCAGAAGACGGGAAGTGACGTCATCAATATTATATTACATTATTACTTATTATAACATTGAGACTAGACATCTTGATACCATAGCCCTGGGTTGGTGGAGAATTTTTGTACTTCAGTACATTTATGCCTTGTGGTCAATAAATTTTTTTCTCTGCCTTGTCTAACCATCTTACTGGCACCACGCGATCCACTTTTTGCTTTTTCCCATTAACATTTTCTAGCAAAACAACAGCAGCCCATGTATATATATTTTATATATATTAAATATGTTAAATGTATCTTTGACAACTTGCTTATCTTATACATACGTATATATGTATATAAACATATATGTAAATTATGTTAGTCTATTTTACAAATAGAGTGCTCAATGTTCTTAAAGAACAGAGCAATAATAAATTAGTAAAAAACACTTATCTAACTTTTATCTTCTGCAGATATATTGGGAAGATAAAAGTTAGATAAGTGTTTTTTACTAATTTATATAAACATATATGTATATTTATATTATATATAAGTATATATATAAATATATATATATATATATATATATATATATATATATATATATATATATATATATATATATATATATATATATATATATATATATATATATATATATATATATGTATAGATATACATATATATGTATACATATATACATATATATACATATGTAAATTTACCGCTATACATATGTAATTGTACATACATATGTAAATGTACCGCTATGAGAATGGCTAAAAAAACTACAGATTTAAAATTTCTCTACTGCTTGCTCACTTGGTATGATGTCTTGTTCAAGTTTAATTTAGTAAGAAAAACACTTCAGATGAAATCTGTTAATCTGCTGAGCGCTTCGAAACTAATTGAAAGTGTCGAGACTTTTTTACAAAATATGACGTAAAAAAATGGACTGTATAGCATTATTAAAGATGAAATAGAACTGGACGAAAACTGACCATCGATCCAAAGTTCTCTAAAGAAGTAAACTAATGAACCTATAAAGTCGGTAAAAGAGTTTTCTAAAGTAAATTTCTTTTTTATAGTTTTAGACTGCAAATGATTCTTTGTCCAGAAAGATTTGAACAGATAAAAAATCAACGCAAACTTTTTAAATTTCTTTATAACATGAAAAAATTAAAAAACATGAAATAGATGCATTTGAAAATAAGGGCAAAAACCTGCATTTCGTTTTGAAAGCTAACGGCAAGAGTGACAAATGAGTAAGAAATGAGTATGTCTAAATTAAATATTATCAAAAATTATGTTCTATTGACCCTTTTTCAAGACCGTCTTTGTGGATGGCTACATTAGCAATTGAATACCAGAATCTGAGTACAATTTAAACCGCTTCATTTTTGAAACACTTTGCAAAACTTAAGACAAGAAAAGTTTGTTACTTGATGATTAGTTTTATTTTTTGTTAATATAAAAACTGTACAATTAACTTTACGATAAACTGTACGATAAACTGTACGATAAACTGTACGATAAACTGTACAATAAACTGTACGATAAGTATTTGTTAATTTCTTTGATCAAAAATGTATTTTATTACGCTTACAATTTTGTAGTCAGTTTTTACGTAAAGTGGATAAATATTTAATAGGACATTATGTTTTTATTGTATTTTAAGGATTATTATTGCATATGCCAAAAAAATCCTTGAACCGGCCCTGGTTGGCAAATAGATAATTTTAAAATAAAAACTAAAAAAAAGTTTATAAACTTGTCATCTGGTCACGTGAACGAATCAATATGTCTTATTATGTGATTTCTACCTCCAATTTTATAAAATTATAAAAAATTACCATCTAAAATAAGACAAAAAGATAATTAAAAAAAAGTTATACCGAAGGACACAATTCGTTAAGAATAACTGAAACCGAGGTATTTTATTTTATCCGGAAAAAGTATACTTTTGCGTATAAAATTGCGTTAATAATATTTAAAAAAACGAGTTGGAGTTTTAAACAAAAGGTGTAAATACAGTTTTGTTTACACCCTGTTTTAAGTTTTTTTTTGAGTTGTCATATGAAAAGCCATCTTTGCCCAGTTTTCCCTTAATAAGTTCTTCCGAAACAAGCTCTGCTTTGAATATATTGAAGCAACCAAAAAGTATATGGCAAACAGTTTAGATTTTTTAACGAAAAATGGATTATAGATTACCCTTGGGATTAAGCAAAATATAATATTTTTGAAATGTCATACAAAAAAGAAATTATTTGCTATATTTGGATTGTTGCTGTCAACAAAAATCTGGTATCCTTTCCAAAATGTAATCAACAAAATTTTTTGAAAATTGGTTATGACAAATGAAAAAATATGAAGAAACATTGCAAAATCACGAAAAATACGAAAAGCATTTCATAAGGAGGCACAGGTAAAATTATTCACATAGGTTGCAGCAGGTTCGAAAACCGTACATCAAATAATAAGTAAAACGCATGATAAGCAATGCGAGAAGCATTACGTGTTCCTAATTTGTGTAATCTCTACATTAAAATGTGTTACTTGACCAGGCTTAGCTATTTGACAAAATAATGGAATTGAATTTAAATCTTAATTAGTTACTTTTAATGAGGAGCGAGGATTATGCACTTCTATTGAACTGGCTGTCAAACAGTAAGTACAAGTCTCACAATATTATTAACGAGATGATAGACAAAATTACACATTATGGGCTAAGAAATGTACTTTGTGCAATAAAATCCGGTATTGAGCAAATGTCGATTTATTTTCAACCAATTTTTGAAAGTTTTAATTTATACGAAGGTTTACTTGGTCTTTTTGCAGTTAATGCTACCAACAGTAATTCGCTTTTTAATGCAATATGAGATACTTTAATAAGACATGGACTAGACAAGAAAATGGTGCGTGGGCAGAGTTACAATGGTCCGCTTCAATGTCAGGGCTTCTAAGTTGCATTGCCAAACTAATTAAAAGTGATGTCAATGAAGCGTTTTTTATACATTCTTACACACACATTGGATCATCGTTGTTCAAATGCTTGAAGACAAGTTAGGTTTATGAACGAGGGACAGAAGTTGTGCCAGCTGTCAATAATTTCATTTATTTAGCTCCAAAAATAATGGTAAGGTTTAAAAAATTACAATGTGACTTGAAGAGAACGATAAGTCAATGTGCTTCTTATCTAACTCGTTTCTAACCGCGAGGAACAAAATATATGCTGTTGCTTCAAAACCACTAATACTGACCACTTATGCTTTCTAAACCACTAATACTGACTACTTATGCTTTCAAAACCACTAATACTGATCACTTATGCTTTCAAAACCACTAATGCTGATCACTTATGCTTTCAAAACCACTAATACTGACCACTTATGCTTTCAAAACCAGATGGTGACTTTTTGTATTCTAAAATTGTTATTTAATTTTTATCAAGAAAAAAACAAAATTAATACTCAAAGTATTTAACAAGTTAACGTGTTAAATTGCTATTTGAAAATAGAATTATTAAAGGAAAAAATATTGATTTAATTCATCTTATGGTGTACTTTTCAAATACAAAATTTCTTGAATAAAGAACTGATCAATTCGGAAAACTAGTCATCTCGATGATTTGAAAAAAAAGAATTAATTTTTTATTTCAGTACTCTGAAATGACATTATTCCAGCTCTGATGATGACAAGAAAGTAAACACTGATGTTTAAATGATTCGTGAGAAGTATCAAATCTGAATGACCAATTAAAAAAATTATTTATCTTTGATTTAAAGTTAGTCAATTATATATTGTTCAAAAAGATTTTTATTAATTAACAACTTGGAAAATTAGTTATCCATAAATTTAAAATTAATTAATTATTTAGCATCATTTTTTTCCAAAACAGTTCAAGCCTTTTCAGGTTCGACTTTTTTTAAAAAGGTTTTAACTGAGTTATAACTTTTTAAAAAGTTTTATAAACTTTTATAAAAAAGTTTCGAACTTAAAAAAAAGTTCAAAGCTTTATAAAAAAGTTTTAACTCCACGGTGCATAAAAACATGCTCTAAGACCATGCAACACATCCCCAGAAATTTTTTTTTGTTTATCATCAGATAAACAAAAAAAAATTATTTTAATTATCCTTATTCCAAAATGTAAAAAACAACTTCACCGGGGGTCTAGGGAAAAACGTGTTTTAGGCGAGTGCCCAGTAATTTTTTTGTTTAAGATAGGTAGTTAAGAGCCTTGATACTTAAATTTTTAGTATGTTGATACTGGTATCAAATGAGAATGGAATGCAAAAAGTTTATGTAATTGAAGCTAACCCGACCCTATCCCAACCTCTAACTGCCCCATTCCTAGAATTACGTTTCCTAATATCATTTTTTTTTCAAGTTCACAAGGAGTTCCACTTCCCTGTACGAATATGATGTATGTATGATGTATGATTTGAAAAAAAAGAATTAATTTTTTATTTCAGTACTCTGAAATGACATTATTCCAGCTCTGATGATGACAAGAAAGTAAACACTGATGTTTAAATGATTCGTGAGAAGTATCAAATCTGAATGACCAATTAAAAAAATTATTTATCTTTGATTTAAAGTTAGTCAATTATATATTGTTCAAAAAGATTTTTATTAATTAACAACTTGGAAAATTAGTTATCCATAAATTTAAAATTAATTAATTATTTAGCATCATTTTTTTCTAAAACAGTTCAAGCCTTTTCAGGTTCGACTTTTTTTAAAAAGGTTTTAACTGAGTTATAACTTTTTAAAAAGTTTTATAAACTTTTATAAAAAAGTTTCGAACTTAAAAAAAAGTTCAAAGCTTTATAAAAAAGTTTTAACTCCACGGTGCATAAAAACATGCTCTAAGACCATGCAACACATCCCCAGAAATTTTTTTTTGTTTATCATCAGATAAACAAAAAAAAATTATTTTAATTATCCTTATTCCAAAATGTAAAAAACAACTTCACCGGGGGTCTAGGGAAAAACGTGTTTTAGGCGAGTGCCCAGTAATTTTTTTGTTTAAGATAGGTAGTTAAGAGCCTTGATACTTAAATTTTTAGTATGTTGATACTGGTATCAAATGAGAATGGAATGCAAAAAGTTTATGTAATTGAAGCTAACCCGACCCCATCCCAACCTCTAACTGCCCCATTCCTAGAATTACGTTTCCTAATATCATTTTTTTTTCAAGTTCACAAGGAGTTCCACTTCCCTGTACGAAGTTGGAAAGACAAAAGAAAATGATGGCCATTGTATATCAAAATCCCCTATAACGCAATGAAAAGTTCTGTCCAGTTCTACCGAAGATTTCAGGGGACACTTCAAATTTGAAATCTTATGGTTTAAAGCAATTTGTTGTCTTTGTCACAATAAACTTATTTTGAATATTTTTGCTTAACTAAGTAATGAGTTTCTTTAGCAGTTACCCTATGAAGATGTTTAAAAGAACAGTGTCAAACTTTAAAATGTCTTCAGTAAGTTTTAAAAAGTTTCCATTTTTTTTTTGTAAACTGTTGCACTTGTTCCAGGAAAAGCACGTCCTCGAGTACCAAGGAATTGCTCTATAAAAAGAGAGGAGTTAAAGCTAATGTTTTTGTTTTAAAACAAGTACTGTATTTGTATTTAATTTCAAAAAAAAGGCTAAACCTTAAACAAAAATAGTAAACTTAACTTGCAATTAATTTTCTCTTATACAGAAAAAGATTCAGCTCCAGCTGCTTCACCAGGAACGCCTTTAAAATCTTGTAAATTTTCTCATGATGTCTTCTGCTCATAGAGTACAAGTTGTTTTAATTTCGGTTTGTTATGATCAATAAAAATGGTTAAATATAAACCCAACATCCAACAAAAAATATATATATACTATAAAAATGGAACGCAATGGTTATTAAGGTATAAATAACAGAAATCTATTAGCTCATTAAATTATTATTATTTTGTGGTTATTAACTAACTTGATAGTAGTAAATACACCCTTATATCAAATCTTACCTGCAATTGATACTGATTGTTGTTTGGACCAATTTATTTAATGTCTTCGCTTGTTTTTTGTCTTCTCTCTCTATACCTGGTTAGTATTTTTCTACAAAAAAAAAAACCCTGAAGATTTCATTGAAGTGTAGAGCTAATACATACAAAACCAATAGTTTAAAAAATAAACTATGGCACCCCTAAATGTAATTTTCCGATAACAATAAACATTTAACATACAAAAAATGGTTAAAATAAAAATTAACTCAAAAACTTATTCTTTCAACAATTAACTCGCAACTACGCTTTGATCTAATTATTTTTTTATTAAGTGCTGAGCAATAATATACATTATCAATAGTATAACATTTAAAATTTTTCGCCCCTAATATATAAACAACTAAGTACTTTTACACATAATGAACGCCACATATTATATTCAAGTTTATTTTTTTTAAAATCAAAGTAATGATAAAAAGAGAGAGAAAAAAGAATGTCTGCTATGCCAGCGCGGCGTCCCTGGCCATACGAGTTATGCGACGACATAATTCGCATGCCCCTTGTGCCAACCATGCATACATGTCATCAATCCCAAAAAAAAAGAAATTTTTTTGATTTAATTTTAAGTCTGTTGATTAATTTTGATCGAATTTATAATTAAAAAAATTCATAATAAAAAACTTTTTTATATTATTAGTATTGTTTTATATTTTAATGAGGCGAATGACTCAGTATAAATTTCATAACTGTAAATCTGCCTAAGTGTGAATGTTATTCACGCTTAAATGTGCATGTTCCTCACACTAAATGCCGCTGCTTCATTCAATTGTTGCAATAATGCCGCTTTGATTAAAATGAATTATAAAAATAAAACATTTATTGTATTTTTTTAAATAGTATTTTAAAATTTTGAACTCTTCTTCAAATAAGTTATTTATCTATTCTAATCCCAAATTAGATGTAAAATATATAATTTATGATTTGAATGGCAAAAGAAAATATTGATTTGAATATAACATTAGGGTAAGGTATATAACAAAATTATTTTGGAACGAGTGAATCCTGAGGCCGTTTGATGCGCTGAACACAATTATCGGGGAATTTATGGTCTATTCACACTCCTTATGTTGGATTGCGGTCATTTTTTTTGGAATGGCCGCTAATATTGTCATTTCAAAGCGGATTATTATTTTCTCCCAAACAGGCCAAATAATATGTCATTTGTAATGTTTTTTGGGCTGAGGAATTCTGAAAAGCACATAGATTAAGGTATCTGTCTAGGTGTTCAAACGAAGGGTCTTCTAAATACGTATAGAGTGTAAGCGATTGCGTTGTGAAATGTCTCTTTGATGAAGTTTACAGTAAACAGAAAAAGTTCATTGCTTGGCTTAAACTCCAGACTGAAGCACACATATTGGTGCTCCAGTCTGGAGTTTAGGCCGACAAAGCCAGGACAGAAGACTCGATCTCAAGAGGCTGCCATTAAAACTGGAGCAGCCGAATACATCGAAGATTAAATTGTAAAGATTAGTTACCCTTTGCATCTCAATAATGTTGGGAAGAAATTTCTCACTGACTATCAGAGACTATCAGAGATTCATTAAATTCCGCAAATAAGAAAGAAATAAAAATTAGAACAAATTAGACGAATGGTACATAGAAGTAAATGAGTTCAACAACAGCATGACCAAACACAATTAGTACCAAAAGAAACTGAAGCAACAATTTGGCGTGAAAATAACAAAAGATGAACAATTCCATCAAAATAACTGATTCGGGTCTCTTGTACGTTTCTCGGCACCGTGTCTAGTAAGTGGAGTAGCAGAAGAAACGAGAACACTGAAGACTTTCATCAGCTGAGGAAAAAGCACAACAGCTTGATGAGCGCCAAACTGCACAAAAACTGACGTATCCTGCATCACCAGAACATGTTGACAGGAGCCCTACCAGCGACTCTGACCCTGAATTCGAACTACTCACCATGAATCTGGATGAATACAATGTGTCATCTACACTGATAAAGCAAAAATCAGATTTTCAATCACCGAACATTCATTTCCAAAAATGAAGATTTGAATTTGTCATCGCACTGTCGATGATCGGGTAATACGATGCACAGTTCAGTACATTCTGAACTACAAGGTGAGCAGAAATGATCTTGATGGAATCATTGTAACTACAGCAAACGTAGTATTTTGACAAAACTGGTCCACTGCCAGTGACCTAGAAGAATCTGATAATACCTCGGTATTGGACTGGGACACCTCTGGTCCTGATTTACCGAAGCGAAGACGTACATGCAAAGATTTGACTTACGTATTTCTCGATCCACGATCCATTAACATTTATGCTTAAGACGTGGTGTTTCTGAATTTGAACATGGCTGCCGATCTCATACTCGATAAAGGTGGTTCAGTCATCATAGTAGGTCTGGATGATACAACCAAAGCAGCGAGTCATTGTATGTACGCCATTGAAATCGATCATATTACTCTAATTGATCTAAATAAACAAAGGAGAAAAGTCACTAACGGCTACACAGAAAATGCTAGTCATTCTGGGTCAGATGGAGCAAAATTGTATTGTTTCAGACTTAAATGCTTAGCAGCTCTAGCTGACGTTACGGTACATGATATACTCAAATCCATAGACTTCTTCTTTATGGAAGCGAGTCGGAGACAACGCAACGTTACTGGAAAGCTTAGATGTGGGAAGTTAGAATATCATCAAATGTTCTGCACATGCAGTTTTGGTGTGAACCATGATGTAGACAAAGTATTCAGAAATGCGGGCAAAAAATCGGTGTTTATAAGTTGCTACATGTTTCGGCAGGCGAAAAAGCGTTCAGTTTTCCGAGCACCAGCATTTGCACTCTTGGGGAAATTGCTATTTTTAAACTTTGATTGCCAAGCCATGCGGCTAGTTTTGTCTCTCTCAACAACAAGTACAAACGATGGCTGAATGCTAAAAATAAGCTCGGCGGGTTCTATCGATATTTCAAACCAATTCAGAAGAATCGCGAATATTTTCAAATAGTTGATAAAACAGAAAAAGAGTTAATAATGCAGTTTTTTAGCGATGTTGTTGACATAAACTCTAATAAGCTATTGCTGGGAGTATCTACGTACATTCAAAGTGATTGATTTCAGTTGTTTGCCGAAATCTATGCTGAACTCAATATTTCCAATAATGGATCTTCTGGGGGTGGATGGCCGTAAAATCTCCACGAATGATGAACAATCTTGGGATGGTGTGCAAACATTTTTTGAAACCAAAATTCCTGAACTCAGAAATCTCAAAGCCGAGAAAAGTCAATCAACCGCTGGTAAAGACATTCTTAATGGTGCTATTCTGGAAGAAGTATTAAAAATGCTCAAAAGACAGTTATCTATAATGGACTTCTTCAAAAATCTGGATACCGCTTGTGAAAAGATGGAACTGGCACCTCTCAACAACCTATGGTGTGAATCAGAATTCGCAAAGTTTGACAACCGAGTCAAACTATGTGGTGGCTCCACAACTGTCACTACGTTATCCAGAAAAAATGTAGAAATGGCAAATGGTCTACTCAGAGATTCATCCTTTACCAAGCTCGCATGCGGGGACAAGAGAAAAAAATGGAAATGGATGAGGACGTCTGATGAGGTGAAGCAGGACAGAAAACTAGAAAAGGACTATATACGAACCGTTCAGGTCAAAAATAATCTATAGTGAAAAAGGAAAAACTGAAAAAGCAGAAGATTGTAAAAATCATGGAGGACTTGTGACATAGTCTAATATTGAAATACTAGACTCATTACCTGAAAGATAGGCCCTCCGCGAAATATGTAATTTGCGTCTCACTGTAGCTTCTGATATCAGATAGAGAAGACGTGTGAAATTGGACAACGGAAAAATCAATATGCAAAAATTCACTCTTGACGAATTGAGAATTTCTATAAAAAACTTTCTTAAGCTTATGAATAATCTTGTCAAAAACATCGATCGATTATTGAAAAGTGTTTTAACTGCTGAATAAATACTCAATAATATATTCGGTTCATGATGAATATATAAGAACAAACTGCGACTTATTCATTTTGCATCTGAGCCACTGCAACTCGGGTTACAGATCAATCTCTTAACTTTTGAAATGTTTTAGAACTAATAACCATTAAAATAAACCATTATTAGTACGTCAATTTTACATTAAAATTTGAATTCCTTGACCCGGACATAGAAAGGACATATTACAAGGTCTAATCTGAATCAAGATGTAGGAGCCTAACAAAACATTTTGAACCCAGAGTTGTTCAGAATTAGTCAATATTTAGTAGTAATTGAGCAAAATACTGATAAAATATTTAGTGACCACTTGATGATTAAAAACAAACGGTTGATTTTGACTTTTCAAGCTTTTTAATGTATTTATCCATTAAACGTTGATTTAACGTTTACAGTATTAATTTTCAATGCTCTTTTTAATGGTGTGCATAATTGAAGCCACATAAAGAGTTTTAAGTTACATTTTTGGATTATCTACCAGGACTGAGTAAACTATATACAGTGTCTCAAAAAATTATACGACCAAACGCTTTTTTAAATATTTTTCCTAAAAAAAGTGCTGTATTTTCGTAAATTTAGACTTTTTTGGTAAACTCAAGATTAATAAAAATAAAAGAACATGTTTTTAAATAGATTTTCTTTATTTCAATGTAAAATATGAATCACAAAGTTTTCAGTCTTTAAATAAATGAACTTAGGTCGTTTTTTTATTGTCCAAAAAATATTCGACCAAACGCATTATTTGTTCCATAATAAATTATTATATAACAAAACAATTATTTTAATACTTCGTTGGGCCTCCCTTTGCTTGGATTACAGCTTCTAGATGTCTAGGCATTGATTCGACTAAAGATTTTGTTTCTTCTGATTGAATCTTTTCCCAGGCTTCTTCAATTGTCACTTTGAGGTTTTCTTTTTTGGAAAATGACCGATCTCCAATTTTTCGGTCTACAATTTCCCACAAATGTTCAATGGGATTAAGGTCCGGTGATTGTGCAGGGCATTCCAAGACCTCAACATTATTTTCAGCAAACCACTCCTTTGTTTTAGTGGCACAATGCTTGGGATCGTTATCTTGCTGAAATGTAAAATCAGATCCTAGCCGAAGTTTTCGAGCAGATGACTTCAGATTTTGCTTTAATATGAGTTTTAATAGAAACTTAATTATACAAGTCAAGAAAAATCGCTTCATTTCTGCTCGAAAACTGGCTGAGCAAGCTGAAGAGAATTATGGAATCAAATTATCCCATGAGACAATCAGAAATCGTATCCGAGACCAGGGATTTCAAGGACGACTTGTGCGTAACAAACCATATTTGAGTAAGAAACACATGAAAAGAAGATTGGAGTTTGCTAAGAAGTTCAAAAATATGCCGTTAAGTTTCTGGAAAAAGATCCTGTGAAGCAACGAATCGAAATTCAAATTAAAGTCATCTGATGGAGCCCAAAAAGTTTGGAGAAAAGCCGGAGAAGCCTACAAACTAAGCTGCGTGAGAGGAACTGTCAAGTATGGTGGCGGTAACGTGATGGTATGGGGTTCAATGGCTTGGAAGGGTGTTGGAAAACTCCAGTTTATTGATACTATAATGGATCAGGTGCAATACAGAAACATATTAAAGCAAAATTTGAAGTCAGCTGCTCGAAAACTTCGGCTAGGATCTGATTTTACATTTCAGCAAGATAACGATCCCAAGCATTGTGCCACTAAAACAAAGGAGTGGTTTGCTGAAAATAATGTTGAGGTCTTGGAATGCCCTGCACAATCACCGGACCTTAATCCCATTGAACATTTGTGGGAAATTGTAGACCGAAAAATTGGAGATCGGTCATTTTCCAAAAAAGAAAACCTCAAAGTGACAATTGAAGAAGCCTGAGAAAAGATTCAATCAGAAGAAACAAAATCTTTAGTCGAATCAATGCTTAGACGTCTAGAAGCTGTAATCCAAGCAAAGGGAGGCCCAACAAAGTATTAAATTAATTGTTTTGTTATATAATAATTTATTATGGAACAAATAATGCGTTTGGTCGAATATTTTTTTGACAATAAAAAAACAACCTAAGTTCATTTATTTAAAGACTGAAAACTTTGTGATTCATATTTTACATTGAAATAAAGAAAATCTATTTAAAAACATGTTCTTTTATTTTTATTAATCTTGAGTTTACCAAAAAAGTCTAAATTTACGAAAATACAGCACTTTTTTTAGGAAAAATATTTAAAAAAGTGTTTGGTCGGATAATTTTTTGAGACACTGTAACTCATTGATTAGGTTAATGTGCTTTATCTGTGAATAAGTCAAATTCTCTTTAAACTTAAAGCATGCCCAAAGTAACCAAAAGTAATAAACATAAAAACCAGCCCCACCGCCTAACTGTTTTATTATATCTTTTACAAATATTCGTGTCCTTCAAAGTAACTTTCCGTCAGTTGAATCTTTCCTATCCTTTGATTCACAAATACTCCAATAGTCACATGTTTAAATTGGGGTTTACTTATGTATCAACTCATTTATTTATCGAGAAATTAGATTTGAATCCTCAGAGCCTTTTTTTTATGTACTTCCGTACTTTGTTTCTTTCATCTCAAGAAGGTAAACTTTGAGTTGAACATGTCCTTTCTCTTTATCCCTTTGCCAATATATTTATTATTGGACTTAAATGGTTTAGCACAGTCACCACTGACCTTGCTGGCATTAAATCCCATATCTTCTTCTTATTCAGATTGGCATTTTTGTGATTTGTTTTCCAAACAACCCTAATCACTTACTTTCACTCCTTGATTTTTGTCTTGTCTTTGACCCTACCTTGTATTTAGCACCTTTTTATCCTCTTTAGGTGGCTCCAACAATTGTATGGTTGAAACCATCTATCGGAGGACATGCTGTTTGATGCTAAGCTCCGTTATTACAAGTTTACAAAATCTCATATCTAATCTCACAAGTTAGGTTCTTGAGACTTTTAGAAAATCTTCAACAGCGTCATTAACAAAGGTAAGTTTAACATTCTATCTCTAATTCATAGGCCTAATCTTATTACCTCTCCCAAAGATAAGACAGAACTATTTGCAAAGAACTTTTTTTATTCAACTCCTAAATCTCATGGTCATACCTTTGTAAATAAAACTCTGTTGACTTAAAGTTCAGTGAAAATAAAATAAAGTTTAAAAAAATAAAGCTTTCTCGTGTTCATAAGGATTTTGTTTAAAAATAATTTTTTTTTGAAATATTATTCAATGGTTTTAAAAGTCGTCTTTGATCTTTTTATGATCCATTTTATGCTACCTTTTGTTTGGCCTTTTCAATAGTTTTTATATTTCTGTTACATTCTATTACTTATCTCTGCAATGTATCTGTGTAACTTTCCAACTCGCTTTCCAAACGATCCGAATCATTAATCTTCTATACTCAACTAATGTCTTGTTTCTAATTTTTTTCAGTGCTCAGTTTATTCACATTCACCCTTTGGTGCTTCTGATTACGGTTTGATCTATCTAAAACTAATATCTCATTCTTATTCATTATCAGAATCCCTCTATCATTGTACCTTTTACAACTACCTTAAAGTTGACTGGAACTCTTTCCATGATTATATTTGTGATGACCCTTGGGTCGTATTTTTTTGTCTTTCTGCTGAAAAATGTGCTTCCCATGTAACTTCTTTAATTTAAGTTGGCATGGAATCTTTTATTTCTTCTCAAAAATTCAAGTCTCACTCTTCTTTACAGCTTTCCTCGCATTATGCTGCTGCAATTTTCAATCGTAACCATTACTTCCATACTAATTACCAAAACAATTCTTTAAAAAACAGGTGTCTGTTTACTACTGCTAGAAACCATTGGTACCAAGATAATAACTGGTAGGTTTTATTGTTAATTAGATAAATGTGGAGGTACTAAGGCTATTGCTCTCAACATTTCTAATACCTTTGATAAAGCTCGGCATGCTGGTCTTCTCAATAAGCTCTCTTCTTAATCTGTGAAAACATCTTTAAGATTATTAAATCCTTCCCTTGCAATTATAGTATAAAAGTTGTCCTCAATGGACAGCACCCCTCTTCAATTCCTGTAACTTTAGGAGTTCCTCAAGGGTTTATCTTCGGCCCCATACTTTTTTAATTTACATTGATAATCTTCTTAAAATTCTCACAACTAAATCTCACAAGGTGGCATTTGCTGATGATACTACCATTTATTTTTGTCTTGATAAGAAGCCAACCCTCTCTAATTGCTTAGAGGGGGCATTTGAGCATGAAAAAGATTTAACTTCTGCTACAGCATGCGTATCTTGTGAAAGTTAACTCAGATAAAACACAATTTTTATCGGAATACAGAAAGATCAATTGTTATCGCAACAATCTAGATCTTTCTATATTCATAAAAGGTAATGTACTTGATAAATTATCTACCCTTCATCTTTCAAGATTAACTTAAAAGTAGCATCTGCTAAGGTTGTATCTTTATATCGTGCTCGTAATTTTCTCACTCAGGATTATATTCTTTATCCCTATATCTCAAATCCTTTCTTGTATGAAATAATTCTGACATATCTGGAGCGGATCTTTGAATAATTATTTTCTTTTAGACAAGGTGCAAAAACGCATTGTAAACATAGTTAGACCTGAACTTACAGCCAACTTTCAACCACCATCGCATCGCCATAATGTTGCTTCTCTCTCTTTTCTATAAATAATATAATGAGCGCTGCTGTAAAGAGCTAGCGTCTCTTGTGCCACTTACTAAAATTTATTCTCAAATTGCTCTTCATTCAATTAAATGTCATCGTTTTACTGTGACTGTTTCTAAGTACTTCAATAATTCTTATTCGTCTCGTTTTTTTCCTCGAGCATCATTTAATTTGCAATCTTTTAAGTTGTCTTTTAATAGTTTTTTTAAAGTTGTATTTAAGAAAAAAGTTTTTGCTTTCATGAAAAATTTTATGCCAAGGAGAAGAGAAAATTTTTTATGCAAAGAGGAAGCGGGACGGGGAAAGAAAAACAGATATTAAAACACGCGGGAGAGCCATTTTTTCTTGCTATGCTACTGCTTATATACCTCTTGTGTATCAGTAGCCTACAGGCTAATTAAAATTAATTGTTAACATTAGTTTTTGTTAAACAAGATATTAAACGGTAACTTATATACTTCAATAACCAGATACGTAGGATGGATTTTTTAATGTTTCAGATTTTACTTCAAACTTATTTATGTTCATGTTAATGTTAAATTGGTTGTTTTGCAAAAACCTGAGGTGATGGAGGATAGGAACAAAAATACTTTGAAAAGTGTGCTTCTCAACCCCGATTGTTAAGGTAATGAGTTAACTAGAACATATTTCGTTAGTATAATATACTAAATTTTATTTTATTAACAAGTTTTTTCCGCCCTCCCCAAAATAAGGTTGAAAGTGAAACTTTCAACCTCATTTTGGGGAGGGCGGAAAATTTCTACATAGAACTTTAAACGTTAAAAGAATATTAAATAAAACTTAAATTCTGTCGATGAAATTAAATTTTGAATATTATGCTAAAAAATTATATGTCATTATTAGTTGTCCAGGGTATTTTTATTACCAGGCTCTGATAATCGCAATTTTTTGAAAAACACTCATTTTTTTTGGAGTTTGGAGTTTGCACAATTTCTAAAAATGTCAATTCTGAAACATCAAAAGTTCCTGCCGACAAACCTGATGACATATACATATGGAGTAAAATGTTATATAATTGTTAATTATAATTACAGACAGTGCCGTGGCTACTGGGTCCAAAACCCCCAAAACCTGTTATAAAGGCCTTAAAATCTTTATAAGGTGTGGGGCAGCATAGCCACGGCTCTGATTACAAATGTTGATCTTTTACTTTGTAAAGATCAAAATAGTTATTAATAAAGAATTATGAACTCTTTTTAAACTTATTAGCTGAAGTAAAATATTATTTAAAATATAAATTAGTTTGTTAATACATATTGCAATTAAAATATAGATTTTCTTTATAATAGCCTATGAAAAGAATTTTTGTATTGTTAACTATATTAATTAACAATACAAAAAATTTTTTGTATTTAGTTAATTTTTTTAATGTAGTTAACAAAACAAAAAAAACTACAATTATATCTAAACTTTAAGTTTATGAAGTTTTGGTTTTCTAATTAACCTATCTGTTTATGTTTTTAAAAACTCTGATTTGTTAATAAAACTTTATGTTTAAACTCGTTAACTAAATAATTGAAAAGTTTTAACTATATGACTTCGGTTTTAATTGTTTAATATTTCATATTTACTTATTCTTTTATTAGTTATTTAGTAACAGACTTATAATCATTATTGTTTTTATTTTGTTTTTACATCATTATTATTCAATCATTTCTTATATTTATTTTAAAATCATTAATTATTTCTAAAAGTCATTGGAAAAACAAAACATTTTAGTTTTTTAAGATACTAAAAAGTTATGGTTTCTATTGTTAATCTTCAACTTATAATAAATCGTTTAAATAAATGAAAAACTATTAGCAAAACCAGTTTTTTTCAGTTGTTACTACGACATATTATATTACCTTTTAAGGTTAAACCTATTAGGATAAGTAAGATCTAATTAGCAAAGTTTATTTAGACAAAAGTTCTCAACAAAGGTTACTATGTATTGTTGAAAATTTTAGTCAAAATAAATTGATCAAAAATAATTTAATAAATGTCTGTAAACAATATATATTTTTTATAAATTTCATACATTTATTAAATTAAATTTCTGATCAATTTTATTTTGACTAAAGTTCTCAACAAAACATAGTACCTTTTGTCGAGAACTTTGGTACAAAATATTGTATCTATTTTTATTGCAACTCTCAATAAATAGTAAATAGGTGAATGCGACAAATCAAAGACGACAATCTTAAGACATAAATTTATTGATGTTTTCAAATTACATATGCAAGCAGATGTATGTATATTAGAAGACACCTGTTTTTATTAGAAATAAAGTTAAAAAACGACGACTTATCAACATTTATTATTAAAAAGCATATAAAAGTTTATATATATATATATATATATATATATATATATATATATATATATATATATATACACATATATATATTTATATACATAAATATGTATTTTATATACATATATATATATGTATTTTATATACATATATTAAAACAAACAAAAAATTGATATATATATATATATATATATATATATATATATATATATATATGTATGTATGTATATACATATATATATGTATATATATATGTATATATATATATATATATATATATATATATATATATATATATATATATATATATATATATATAAATATGTATATATATATATATATATATATATATATATATATATATATATATATATATATATATATATATATATATATATATATATATATATGTATATATACATATACACATATATACATATATATAAAATGCGGTAGTGGTGTAGTGGTGGAGCGCTCGCTTCATAAGCGAGAGGTTTGGAGTTCGATTCCCACCACGACCCTGGTAGTACCGCGCTCAAATTGTTTCCCCGCGAAGCGGCTTTGTTCGTCAAGGTTCGTGTTTTGGAGTAATAGAGTTGGGAGAGGGTTATAACCTAAAGTAGCCTCTTCATCTGTAGTGGCCTTCTTGACCTTGGGGAGGTGAATTACAAAAAAAAAAATTAAAAAAAAATATATATATATATATATACGCGCTAAAGCTTATTTCTTTCGGTACCAGACGAACTACATAAAAGACTATTTTTTCAACGGATAATATGTAAAAATACTTTTGAGATACTATTTTAACCATTCATTATTTCAAATATTTTGGATTATTATTTTGTTATAAACTACCTGTATTATTTTATATTATATTTATATTGTAATTTTTTATATGGTTCTGGCGACAAGATTGATATGATCTTCTTCTAGATTCCAAGTTTGTATGTTTATATTACATGTAAATCACGACATGTAGATAATGCAAACTAAAAAAAAAAAAAAAATTAGTTTTGTTTGTTTAGAGAGTTATGCACTAGAATGACAACATCATTTACTTATTTTAATTTTAACATACTTTCAGATTATTTTTGTTTAATTTACGCTTTAGCCATATTTTTTTTATTAAAGACGACTTTTAGTATTGCAAAAGTTTAATAATTTAATATAATAGTTAAATCAGTACTTCTTTAAGAACATTTAAAACAGTAAAAAATATAAAGAAAATATAAAATCCAGGATCAACTAAAATCAAGCCAAACAAGCAGAAATTTTTTTTTTGAAATATAGAGAGATGTTTAAATGAAGGCTTCAATGTTTTTTTTTTTTTCATCATAAATCATTTTTTTTGAGTTAAAACGTTTCGCCAATAAGTTGTCTAATCCTGTTAAACTCACAATGGTAAGTTAAATTAAATAATTTTAGTTACACTTTATTATAACTATTGAAACTGCTCTTTATATCTCTCTTTATATTGACATGTTTACATAATTCTTAAATTTATAAAAGTTTTTGAGCGTTATTTAAAGAAAATTTAGAGCACTTTAAATTCAATTTAAAATGGCAATGATTGAAGCTGTTTTTCAAAATTGTAAACAGCAGTTTCAGTAATTCGCTAAATAGTACCGTTTCATTTTTTATAAAGCCTATGAATGTTTTAGTGACATTTAAACTTTTTTTTTTCTTAAATTTATTTTGTCATCAATTTAACATTAATAGTTCAAAAAAATAAAATATTTGAGTATTCACTTGCAGTCAAGCTTATTTTCTTTTCTTAAATTTTTTCATTGTAATAAACATTAAATTAAACATTTTTTCATTGTAATAGGGAACTTCTTAAAACTTGTGTTGGATGTTTATTGTTATGATTGATGCTATTTGGTGCCTAATTGGCATGATTGGCATGTAAAAAGGTAACACCTCAAAACTACCACCAAAATTGTAACTAAAATTGACTCTTTATAGCATTGAATTGTAATACAGAAGCAAATTAACTGAAAAAAAAAAAAAAAAAATAGTTCAAATTTAAAACTACTTATAAAATAAAATTTAAAACTATTGCACAAAATTATAATTCTATGACTAGTTCAAAGTTCATTAGTATATTTGTTCAAAGTCTAGTTTATCAAAATTCCTTAAGAAATAATTTTAGTTTTAATCTGTTATAAAAGTTTATTATGAAAAATGGAAACCGTTTTTTTGAGGTCATATAAGTTTGAGATCATAAGCGTAGTATTATTTTAAATGTTTTTGTAATTAATATTTTAAACAAATCAACAATTATATGTTTACAACCTTATTTACATATTTAAAAAATTTATACTTAAAATTATAAAGTTTCCTATTATTCATTTAAACTTAAACACGAAAACACCAGGGGTCAGGGGGGCCTCCCACATTTCCCATCCCTCCGTTTTTTGTGTACAGAACTTTTTTTATTTAAAGAAATTTCTAGATAGAGAGCACTTTTTTAAAACTAAACGATTGTACCCCTCTACTTTGAGATTCGTGTCGTCGTCCCTGCTATGTTAACATAATCTTCCAAGTTTTTGCAGAAGTAAATTCTTTAAACCTATAAATAAACCAAGAATGTCGCGTGTTAAAACTAAAAGTTCAATCATAGCGCAACTTAAGTGCTTCAAAAACAAATAAATAAAACCGAAGCCATTCAAACTTCTAAAGTTTAGTTCGAAGACTTTAAGAATAAAATAGTTGTCATAGTTATTTTGTCATAATGATTTTAAAATCAGCAATCTGTTATTTTTTTAATTCTTATTTTTAAGTTATGTAATCTAATTTTTAATTATGAAAAAATGAAAACCGTTTTTGTGATATCAGATAAGTTTACAGTGATTTCACAACATTATTATTTAGGAAACCAACAAACATATAAGGTTGTATCATAATAATACGCAAAAAATATTGATTTTTTTTAGCAGGTGTGTTTTTTCTATTATTCCATTTTTTAACTCCAACGCCATATAAGCTACTTTATAACATTGAAATTTCTTTTTCATAGAGTCTCTGGAAGACTTTGTTGTTATGGAAAACTGCAGGTTTAAACAAGTTGCATACAGCCATTTTTTTTTAATTTAAGGTTTCTATGTTAAGCTAATTTTTATTTGTTTATTAATAATTTTTTCTCAATAAAATCTATTAACTTGTTGATTATAAATTATTATAAAGTATAGAGATTTTAGAGCTATATCAATTAAGGTGGCGTGTGGTGCATATAAGCCTTGCCAGTTAAGGTATAGCAGCCGTGGCACGTATAAGCCTAGCCAATTAAGGTATAGCAGCCGTGGCACGTATAAGCCTAGCCAATTAAGGTATAGCAGCCTTGGCGTACCGGTCACTGTGGAAAAACATTTAACTTTCTAGTTTAATACCGTTAGGGTTTATCACAGAGCACTTTAAGAACGAAAAAAAAACAAAAAAAAAATAGGAGATCCATGGAAGCTAGCAAAATTATAGTACCATATAAGCCAGCAAAAATATATAGATTCATAAAATCCATGAAGAAACTTATTATAAAAATTAGATTGTTTTGTCAACATATCATATTTAAAAATGTCATTTTGAAATAAGCACGAGACATTCTTTCAGTCTTCTTTTCAATATCTTGTTTTCGCGTCATTTTAATTAATAAAGTGTTTAACGTATTACCTGTGAATATACCACAAACCTTTTAATTCAAAAGAAAATTAAAGTCTATTTGGAAAAGACACAAATTCTGGACTTATGCCCATTTCAAGCGAAGCGAAACCTAACTGTTAGGTGCAAAGTAGCCTCACTTTATTTGTAACAAAAGTAGAAAATCGCAAGCTTGCTGGTTATATTCATAAATCTAGAAAAGTAGTGTCTCATATAAAATAAATGAAAAAGTTGAAATAGCTGAAGAAGCATGTAAAAAAACATTAGGAAAACTGCACAAAGCAGATGGGAGCTTTTTACTGCTTAGTTTTTAGTTATATATTTGTTTATTCCCCATAAATTTTGGGATCCACATACTTGATTGATTTTGAATATATGATTTTAAAACTGATACATTAGTACTTTATTTTTATTGTAAAAGAGTTGCTTACAACGGTTCCAACAAAGTATATCTTTGCGCTGAGTTTTAACAAAATATATCTTTGCGCTGAGTTATATTAAAAAGTGTATTCACAAAATTGCCAAAAAACTGCATTTATTTTCAGATGGTTGTACAGACCAAAATTGGAATTATGTAATGGTCCAAATTCTTTTATAGTTGGTAGACTAACTAAGTAATCAATAAATAAGATACAATTTTACATACCTCAAAGAAGTCTCTTATTCTTGTCGTATTATATAATGTTTGGGACAGCAAATTGACGCATCCAAAAATCAAAAGATTTTCACACCCACCAGGACTAGAAATCTTGTAAGAAGGTTTATAACTAAATATAATATGAACGTACAAAAATGTTGACCATTATAAAAAAACTAATGCCATCTATGTATTTCTATGATAGAGGAATACCCAAGGACAAAATAGTAGTTTTTGATAAGTACAAAGTGGCATATATCACTTTCTTCAAAACCACACTAGGTCTAATGGCAATACGTGAGTCCTTAAATTGTTTAGAAAGTCAAGACTCCTTGCACTTATTAAAGAATGAGTACCAGGCCGCCATGAACATCAATTAATACTCCGGCATATACTGATAAAGTTCAAATTAGTAAAATAATCAGATATCAAAAAACTAAAAATGCATATTTAACATTCATAGCATAGTATCAAAATTTATACACATGGCCATCAACTTCGACAAACAGTAAATACCAAGAAATAAGTGGAAATCAACGAATAAATTTTTATCATTCTTTGGATTTGTATGTACAACAAAAAGTTTACTTTGAAAAAGCGTTTGCTTATTAAATTTGAATTAAAAACATTGGTGCATTATGTTCATTTTGTAAAAACTCACAAAAAATTTTTATTTTTCTGCTCTTCATAAGGAAAAGACTTTCACTCTTCTTTAATATTTTTAATGGATTTGTATCTTTTTCAAAATATTGAGTCAAATTATTCTATGTTTTATAAAAACTATGTTGTTTTTTTTGCTTTAAGAGGCAAACAGCAGTTATGTGTTATATGTATATATTTGTACGCGTATATATGTACGCGTATAAATGTACGCAATTTCTTAAATACAATTATGACTATAATATTATATGGCTACAATTACGTACGTACAATTGCGTACAATAGATTTAATTAGTATTTAAAGCTTAATGTTTAAAACATAATAAAAATCCTAACATATTTTGTTCCTTAAAAAGCTTATAGATCCGCGGAAAACAAGGGCTCTTATTTTAAAACAATCCAAATGTAAAACAAAATTTGACATTGGGCATATAAAGTGAAGTGTTTCTTAGGCAAACCATGCGTCTTTTATTAAAAGATTCAGTTGTTAAATGTTGTAATGTGTGATTTCAAATTAATTGACATTTAATTTTTATATTCTAGTTAGTCTTTAGAAAGTGCAGGTAAGTAGAAAGAGAAAGAGAATAGATAACAGAAATCACTTTGTTTTCGCTTTTTATTGATTGTGAGTATTTTTCAATTGCTCATGTGTACGCGCAAACAACTTTTATATATTTATTAAAAAATTACTCGTTTACGTGGGAGAGTTTTCAAACACAGTCCAACATGATGAGAAAGTTTCTTTCACTATTTTCGAATCTTCTAGCATTTTTTGTTGCACCATTATTAATTCTATGACATTGTTGAAAACCATAATAATAGATTAACTAAATCATAAATTGAATTACTCTCTTATATAAAAACAACTTAATCGTTAATTTGAGATAACAAAACTGTAAAACGGATAAAAATTAAAATATGGGCATTTCCGAAAAATCACGCACGGAAACTCGTAATTGTTTTGTGAATTATTTTCATAAAAATAAAACTGACGATCTCCAATTCACTCTTATATTATTCTATTCTATATAAATGTTTTGTAATTTTTATTTACTAGATAAATAAATTTTAATTCCTCGAAAAATTTAAGTTTCAGTAGTATACCTTTATTTTTAAATATTATTTTATACATTAGTAATGATTTCTAGAAAGTTACGGGATTGCTCTATAAAACATAGAGTCTGTATATCTATCTATCTCTATATATATATATATATATATATATATATATATATATATATATATATATATATATATATATATATATATATATATATATATATATATATATATATATATATATATATATATATATATATATATATATATATATAGTTTATTCAGGTAGCCTAAAATATTATAAAAATATTTTTGTTATAATTGTTTTAAAAAAAAATCATAATAGCTTATTACTTGAACTCCCTGCTTCTAATTGTTAAAACCAAGAAAAATAAAAAACCACGCACTGAAATACAAAACTTAGTTTGAAAATGTGCCTTCTTAATTCATTGTTATTTATAATATTAGTCAGCTTTTTTATACTGGTAGTAAGAATCAAAAGATATATTGTCTATGTATTTGTCAATAGGAACTGAACAGTTGAAAAAAAAAAGGTGGGAAACTTCCCTAACACAATTTTATTAAAAATTCAACGTAATTAAGTTAATTTTAATTTCTTGTGTTTCAGCATAGTTATTTCAAAAGATGCTTCATAACAAACATGAATCATGAATGAAACATGAATGATAGTTCTAATGTTTTTGCAAATCAAATAGCGTTTTATTAAAGAGATCGGATATACTAACTAATATCTTTACTAGTCAACAGATATTGTATTTCTTTAAAAAACTTGATGGAACAACTCAAACTGAAGATTTAAAAAAAGGTTCGCATAAAAAGGTGACCTTGCGTGTGATTAAGTAAACACAAAGTTTGTAAATTTTAAAGTTATTGTTTTTGAATAATTTGATTTGAACAGCTTAATAAGAAAAGAATGCTGCTCATTTTTTCAAACACTTGGTATTAAATAAACTTAACCTTCATCATTCAATAGGACATTCGTAAAACTCAATTTTTCAAACGTTTTTGAAAATGAAACATTTGCTTACTTTTGATATTCATCATGATAAAAAAAGAAAATAATTAAGTTTTTAATAAAAATTTAGCTATTAGTTTTTATTTATTTTATCCAAATGAAGAAATGTTAAACTGTTAAATCAGAAGCCTTGTTATAAAAAAGCTTGGACTTGTTATAAAAAAGAGTTCCTCTGTTATCTTTAATTTTTCTTATCCAGAAGATAAGAAAAATTAAAGATAATAGAGGAACTCTTTTTTATAACAAGTCCATGAATTGAAAAACTCGCCGATCTCGCAACTTACTAGAATATTCTTCAGAAATCATGCCAGTCAATGATCAAAAATTAATTTAAATTCATGAGAATGGTTATTGGAAAATGTAAAGAAAACTTAGATAATTGTAGCGGTTTTTTATACAAAATTTCACAAACTTAAGTTTTAAGCCTGGACTCGGATAGGTAAATGTTGAACTTCGAGTAAGTTCAGTTAGCTTGAGTTTACATAAACTAACGTATAAAACAATTTATAACAAACCTCTTAGTTTATGAAACTAAATCCATAACAGCTTGACCAGCCAGGTTTTGAGCAGCCAGGTTTGTATACAAAAATATAAACAAGTTTTCAGGAATGAAACTGTGAATCTTATAACAACAAATTTGATTTTGTTCTTGAGGTATTTAAAAAATTGATTGTTCAATAATTAAGTCTTAGGTTCTGCTTGAAAGAAACGGTAAGTAATGCGAAAGAATTTTTTTTCAAAGGAACCTTAATAAGAGTGAAACAAGCTTTTTATTTTTATTTTAAAAAAGCTTCTTCTGATTACGTCTGTAGCTTATGTAGTAAACGAAAGATTGTTTTCCACTTTAAAATAGGAACTTTCAATCAATAACAACTAATTAAAGCATTAGTCACGTGATACTGTTTCAAGTTTATAAAGTTAAACTAATGTAATAAATATGATTGACGTTGTGAGCTTGTTGATAAGAAAGAAAAACGAACAAATGTTTTTGGTTGTTTCTTTAAATACAAAACTTAATGTAAATTAAAATATATTAATAAATTCACACAAACACAAAAAAACTGTTTAAGGTAGACCAGGGCATAATGATCTTAAGGGCAGGTTAATCCAATCGAGTTTCTAGGAAAAGGTTGGTTGGGCTTTAACTTTTTGTTAAAAAAATATCGGGCCATTTTAAATTTTAGTGCCCTTTTTTTTTCTTTTTTTTTTTTTAAAGTTTTTAGCTACCCGAAGTAAATTTTGAACAGTTTTTTGATGTGTTTATTCTTACTGATGTTTGATAGTACTGCAATATGTACCTAGTTTATAGTCTGTGAGTTATTTTAGTAAATATATATATATATATATATATATATATTTATATATATATTTATATAAATATATATATATATATATATATATATATATATATATATATATATAGATATATATATATATATATATATATATA
The DNA here is from genome assembly GCF_038396675.1 of Hydra vulgaris. Classification (NCBI taxonomy): domain Eukaryota; kingdom Metazoa; phylum Cnidaria; class Hydrozoa; order Anthoathecata; family Hydridae; genus Hydra; species Hydra vulgaris. The sequence continues at coordinate 52,256,793 of NC_088934.1, forward strand.
TATATATATATATATATATATATATATATATATATATATATATATATATATATATATATATATATATATATATATATATATATATATATATATATATATATATATATATATATATATATATATATATATATATATATATATGAAGAGTACACGGGAAAAAACGGCTGAGTCACATTTTGAGAAAAAAAGTTTTGAGAAAGTATATATTAATCATTTATAAAAGTTTTCATATAAAGCATAAAAGTAAATTAGAAAAAATTATTTCTTGATTAATTTATCTGAAGCTTACATTTTTAATAAAATATTTTTAACTTTTATTAAAAAACTTTTTTTCCTAAGTTTATACAAAGACTTTCATAAATGATTAATATATACTTTCTCAAAACTTTTTAAATGCGACTGTCGTTTTTTTCCGTGAATTTTTCATATATATATATATATATATATATATATATATATATATATATATATATATATATATATATATATATATATATATATATATATATATATATATATATATATATATATATATATATATATATATATATATATATATATATATATATATATATATATATATATATATATTTATAAATATATTTATATATATATATATATTTTTCATATATATATATATATATATATATATATATATATATATATATATATATATATATATATATATATATATGGGTGGGCAGCAGGGGAACTTGCCCCCCAAATAATTTTTCAAATAAATAATTTAGAATAAATTGACTGAAAAAATGACGAAAAAAAAAGTTCTTAAAACTATTACGGGGTAGTACTGCTCTTACCCCCCAATATAACTTTTGTTCCTACGGCCCTATATATATATATATATATATATATATATATATATATATATATATATATATATATATATATATATATATATATATATATATATATATATACATATTAATTCAAATTAATTCAATATTAGGGTAAAGTGAACCAATTTACAAATTTTAGAATTGAAATTTAAATATCAATAGAGTATCTACCATCTCACAGGGGCAAACAGGTTCAAGTGAAGGGGTACTTGAGTATATTTGCCAACTTGAAAAGATCCTTATTTGCCGACTGCTATAACTAAATTTCATAAATTAGGTGGAAAGGAGGGAGAAAATCACAAAACCCATGAACCTCCTATTTTTAGCTCTGAGTCATATTAGTACAAATGCATAACAGTAAAAATGATAAAAAAGTTTAACAAAAAAAAAAGGCAGTTATTTGCTTATTCGTTAGCTTATGTCTATCCATAAAATTTTATTTTCCGCAATCCTTTTTGATATTTCACCTGTCGCGTGATTCCGATTGTAAGTAATATTCTTGTTTGCTAAAACAAAGCTCAAATAACAACTTTTTTATGTACCAACGATAATGAAAACCACATGTAAAATTTTAAAAGTATACGTTCTACCGTGGGCAAAAGTATATTGAAAAAGACTTTTAATTTCAGTGTTGAAACTAAAGCTAATTAACTTTTATAAACCAAATATATATATATATATATATATATATATATATATATATTTGGTTTATATATATATATATATATATATATATATATATATATATATATATATGTATATATATATATATATATATATATATATATATATATCTATATCTATATATACATATATATGTATATATACATATATATATATATATGTATATATATATATATATATATATATATATATATATATATATATATATATATATATATATATATATATATATATATATATATATATATATATAGTTTACTTGATATCTAAATATTAACTTAAAATAATAATAATAATGTATTATTTATAATTATCTTTTAAAGCAATAAGTAAAAATCATTTATACACATAAATAACTTCCAAATTATATATATATATATGTATAAAAAAACTAAATTCTATTTATAAACGTTACGCCTTTTAATCTTTCATTCAATCGATTAACATATTTTTAGCGCGTAATAAGTAAAATTATTATCGAGTTATATTTTTTATTTCTTAAATAATTTTATTTAACATCGTAAATACTGGTAAATACTTTTATTTTTGTATTTGTTATTGTTGTTGTTGTTGTTCTAGTAGTTGTAATATTAGTTGCTGCTGTTGATCTTGTTGTTATTGTTGTTGTTGCTGTTGTTGTTGTTGTTATTGTTGTTGTTGCTGTTGTTGTTGTTGTTGTCGTTGTTGATGTTGATGTTGATGTTGTTGCGGTGGCGGTGGTGATGGTTGTTGTTGCAGTGATTGTTCTTATTGATGTTGTTGTTTTTATCTTTATAGTATAATTTGTTGTTTTTGTTGCTGTTTGTTGTTACTACTTTCACTGTTGTCAACAAAATAAGTGCACTGTAAAACTTCTTTTTTTGATTGCTTTCTATCAACTTTATCTGCAATATACACCCAGTGTTCTAGCCACCAAGTTGTTATATCTGATTATTATTCCGAAGGTCGAACTACACATAAAATAGTTTTGTAAGTGTAGAAAACATTCCGTACTGTTAATTTTGTAAAAATCTGATTAACTAAGTTGTGTTTTACAATCGTTTAAGCTTTCTAATCAAATAAAAAGAAATGTTTTTACTTATTTGCTTTTTTATTAACTAAAAAGAAATTGAAATAAACATCAACCCCCTGTAATAATTAAAGGCAAAAACACAGGCTTCTACTTAATAGAAAGTACAACCAAAGTAAAAAAAAAAATCTAATCATTTCATCTCTAATCTCCGCGAAAACAATTTAAATAAATAGTTGTCTAAAGTTAGAGGAAGTAGAAACCGTATAAGGAAATATTACAATCTGTTAAAGAAGACCTATATTTAAGTATTTAAGTATTTTGACAAACTTAAAAAACGTAAAAACAAACATAAACGAAGCAAATGTTGCCGAACTTTTATAAAGAAGAATGGTTATGCGATTATTCAAATTGTTTGCGTTTCGAATTCAGAGAACACTGTTTTCTACCAAGTCCGCAAAGAAACACACTTAACGAAACTGATAAGAAAAATTTAAAAAAAAGAGTAAGTTTTGCTGATGAAAAAGTTGGAGGAGTTTTATGTCAAGTAAAGCTTTACGAAGCACTTAAAGATGTTGATGATAAAAGTAATCCTTCTTTTGAATACGTTAATGACGAAATAACAAGTCGCTATTTTGTTTTTAATGAAGAAACCTTAAAAGATAAAAGCGTATGCGCTGTTGAGTTTGGCACGCTGTCTGATAAACATTTGTTTGGCCTAGCTGCTGTTAAATCTATTGATACTCAAAAGAAAGTTATTGTTCGATTGACTCTTGATAGTTGGAAAACATCTCAAGATGTAATTTGCGACTTTGTTCAAAGAGACGTTAATCGTGGTTGCGATTACTTCTTTTTTTTGGCTTTACTTAACATAAAGAGTTTTTTTCTAGTAAAAAAAAACACTGAGTTTTCTGTTTGTTTTTGTACAGACACAAACACTTTTTGGGATGACAACAAAAACAAAAATTATAGATTTGATTAAAAAACTTTTTTTGAGTTGAAATACTTTTTATGTAAAATCAACTAATTAAAATAAAAAATAAAAAAAGCAAAATATTCAGTAGAAAGTTACTAGTATTATTACTACTAATATTATTGGAATAAATGGTCACACCTACTAATAAAAAATTAAACTTTTTTAAATTTTTACAAAAGTTTTTTTTTTCTCTAAAATTAAATTCTTTTAATGATATTTTAACTCTTGCAAAGTTAGTTTGAAGATCTTATTTGTTCAAAACATATTTTATTATTTTCGTTTTTACTTTATATAACTTATTTTTATATTCTTTCTTTTTATTTCGTTAACGATTTTTATTTTATAAGACAATTGGATAATTTGAAATTTGCTTTTTAATCAATTTTTACAATTATTGAAACTATTTCAGTACATAATATATTTTAAATAGATTTTTTCTTGAAATAACTAAAGTATATGCAAGCCTACCCTCGTTGTGTTTATCTTTATTTGTCTCTAATTTGGCTCGTATCTGCTATCTTGCTGGGTTTATCTATTTTGTGCGCAATTTTTGAATACATTAAAAATTTTAACATTTTTTCTCAATTGCTATAAATTTCAGGCTCAATAAGTAATGAAAGTTCAAAAATTATGTTGGAACTTTTTGCGGGCATATCCTTATTTTTTCAATAATAAAATATGAAAATGTTTACATCTATATAAAATTGAGTATAAAGTTTATGGAATCTCTCCAAAAATCTCTCGATAAATCTTCCAAAGAAAGTTAAAAAGGTATAAATAAGATATAAATGTTAAAAACATTATAATTAAAAAAAAACCCTCTAATAACTTTAGTTTTAAGTAATAAAGAACATAAAAATTCATATGCAAAGTTGATAAATGAAAAATAATGCTGAAAAATAGAAATTGAAAACAAAATTAACTGCCAGATGAAAACAGTATACATTATTTTAAACTGCAGCTGAATAAATGAAAAGCGCCGAAAAAATATTGCAAAAGACATTTTTTGTGCGGAATCAAATTTTATTTTGCAAATAAATAAAAAGAAAGTTTCTAATATAAGTTAATAACAACTCGAACTTTTTTGTTTGGTCTAGGTTTTATGATTTGCTCCTATTTGTAACAATTGTTTAAAAAATGTTTAGAAAAATAACGTTTATTTTGTTTACTAAATACGGTAAATTAGCTGTAAAGTTTAAAAAGAAAATTTCATACTTTATAAAATGTGTGGCCTATTTTAAGGATTTGGTTAAATTTTCTGCATTTATGCCGTGCTAATAAAAAGTTAATTTTATAATAATGTTTTATAGTTTTATACAATTTTTAAAAATAATGCGGGTTTATTTAATATATGTGAATTATTTTAAATATTTCAATAAACGGCGATAAAAATACGTTACAAATCACAAATAAATTCAATAAATTTATAAATTTTAAAGATTCTGGAAGATTTTAGTTGTAAAAAGAAAAACAAAAAGATAAAAAAAAGATACCCAATAATATCAAAGTAAATTAATCTAAATTGATGTTAATGATTAGCGTTTTTGATGCATTTTTTAAGTACATCAAAAAAGCTAATACTTTACCACCTTTGATTTTATCTTTTTTTAAAAAAAAAGTTGTATAATATTACAATATAAACTAAAAGTTACATTACATAATATATTTAGTGTCAGTACTTTAACTTTACTATAATTACTTTACTATAATTTTTTTTGTAAAGTTGTAAATCAAATTATGTTTAAAAACTTTTATGTCGTTGGCTTCTATTTAAAGTATTTAAACATGATTTGGTGATTGTGTTTTAATCCTGTCAATGAACCAAAAGAATAAAATTTGTTAATAGTCCAAATTAGATGCTAACTAAATCGTCGAAAAACATTTCCGAGAAAAAAACCAGGTTAAATATCTTGTTAAACAAAAGGCTATATACCAATACCACTTTACATTCAAGTGTTGTTTCTCAATCATCTATACAAGCATTATATATTTATCAACTTTGTAAATATTTATTAAAATGGTAATACAAACTTGTACTTCCATCACGTGATGTAAAATAAGCTTATAACTTTTTTTTTTTTTTAGCGCTAAGCATTTTTTTTTGTAAAAATAGTATTATATTAATTCAAAATCACTTCTGTCGCCGCGATTAACGAAAGCTTTAGTTTTATCTTTTTGAAAAAACCGAAGCTTTATTAAAAATTTCTAAATATTAAGACAAGTTTAAATGAAACAATTTATAGAAATTAAAAAAGTCTGTTTGAAAAAGTTTAATAAGTACTCTGAATAATAAAAAAATTATTTAAATTTACCAAAAGATGGAAACAAAGCAAAAAAACATGTAATTATAAAATAGTAAGCTAAACAAATATAAAAAAGTTACGTCATATTGGTTTTAAATAGAATTATTTTACGATAAAATGGTGATAGCTAAAGAAAAAGAAAAGCTTTTTTTTGGTTAATCTCAGCAGTAACGAAACATTTCTACAACGTCTGTGAACGTTTCAGTTTTATTTTGCTACTTATTATTAAAAATAAGTGAGTGAATCAAAACAAGACATATTTAAAAAAAATAATTAAAAAAGGAGGTTCAGATAAAGTTAGCGGTTAGGTTATATTAATTTTAGTCTATGGCATTAGTCAACTAAACTTATTTCATATTTCCAATCAGTCAATTAAATCAGACAAAATTCTGGAAAATTTTAAAAAGTTCCAAAAGTTAAAAGTTGGAGATTATTCAAGCCCTTCTACATACGGATGTATGTCTCTGTCTTAAGATGTTTCTCAGAATATATTGTACATTAGACTATTGAAAACAATGTTGTACAGTAAGTAACTTAACTTGGTTAAAATGTACAACATTAACTTGTTAACAGTAACTTGGTTTAAATGTACGTCGGACTATTGAAAACAATGTTGTAACAGTAAGTAACTTGGTTTTTAAAAAGAGAGATTTTATTGATTAAGCAATAGTAGCATAAGGTAATCATTTATGTAACGCATTATTATAATGCATTTAAAGGCGACTGTTTTACAATAGAAGTTTTGATTGATCTCTATATAACCTTTGACATCGTAAATCAATCCATTATAATAAAATATACGAAACATTTCAGAATTATCGATACGAATTTACTCTGGTTTAAAAATTATTTGTCGAACAGAAAGCGATGCGTTCAATGCGAAAATGTAATAACGACAAAATATACTATATTTTATTCCGCAGCGAATGATATATTTTATTCCGAAACGACAAAGTATGCTATACTTTATTCCGCAGGTGTCTGACCAAAACTTCTGGGGATCTATATTAAAGCTTTATCCTTCTTTTTTTATATCACAAATAAGTCTTTAAAATTTAAGCTATTAAATTTTGCTTGCAGATGACTCCAAGTTTTTATTTATTTTATAAAATGTAATATCAAACATCAAATACTTTGTAATGTATTAAACAATGTAACAGATTTAATAAATGGTTAAATGCAACCAGTGACGGATCCAGGATTTTTTGGTGTTTGAGCAAACTTCCAGACATGAAGCTAACTCCAAACATTTGTATGTTTAAAATTGCGTCAAATAATGAGGCTTTGCAAAAAATTGCGATGATTGGAGGCTGGGAACAAAAAACCCAATAACTTCATCACCAACCCCCATCCTTAACGTGAAGGGCAACAAGTTGATTAAATATTTTTTGTACTATTCTCAACTAGACTTATATTCATCTATAAATTTTAAGTTTCATAGTATTATCTTTCAACGTTCAAAAGTTATGACCAAATAAAATTTGTAACCCAATCTACGCAATTTTTTGCAAAGCCTCATTATTTGACATAAGTATAAACATACAAATATTTGTAGTTAGCTCCATGTCCGGAAGTTAGCTATCTCAAACACCAAAAATCCTGGATCCGCCATTGTATGCAGCTGTGTTTGAATTTTCAAAAACTTAATTTTTTGTTTGTTTTACAAACAAAGCTAAATTAAAGTAAAATTTTACCCAATATTTTAATCAATAAAATTATATTAAAAGACGATTACACATAAAATTGCAAAGAATTAAATTGATTAGAAATTTATCATATAAACTCTAACTAAAAAATATCACAAAAAACATTCCCAGAGTTTACAGACTATAGCCAGTTCTAGGTTTAAACTCTATAAAAAATTTAAGTTTTTCTTTTACACATAGCAATATATCTATATATTATAAATTAACACGTTTACTTTTTAATGTCCCGGTCATAAGATTCCTATCATCTTCTTTCGCAAATCTTGCTTCATATTGTTAGTACGCTGAATTGTATATATTTTGTTTTGTTTATTTTGTTATTTTGTTAACTTATTTTAGGGAAAAATTTTATATGTACTAAAAGATTTTCGTCAAACCATCGTGACGTAAAAAAAATAAGCAGCTGTGGTAGGGGAGACTGGTTAGGAGACCAGGGGAGAGTCTGACTGGTTCTCCTACAGACGTTTTTAGGTCAATGAGTGTAATTTTTCATCGGTGAATATAATTGAACTTTTGAAAACTGTATATGAAAATATGGTCCTTTGTGCACTTTTGATGAGAATCTCTGCTTTATAATACAATTTTTTAGTACTTTTTTTTAGCCGCCAAATGAGGTCTGACTTTGTCCCTAGGTACAACATGGGGTTGTACCTAGAGACGGTGGTTGTACCCAGGGATGCTGGGTAATTGAATACTCAGATTGGCTTCTATTGAGCTAATAATTAGATAATAATTAAATAATAAAGATAACTTATAACAATAACTTTAATTATTTATTATTATTGACATAAATTGAATTACAACTATTATTTCCTATTAATTACTGCACAACGAGTCACAATTATATTATTTATTACACCACGATTCATAAATAAATTATTTATTACATAAAAACACAAATAATTACTGATGATACAGAAGTTTAGCACTCTGTTGTACCTAGGGACATGTCCCTAGGTACATGCCTCTAGGTACAACAGGGCGCCAAATTAACAAAAAACGCCGACTAAAAATTTGAGGTTAGGACTTGAGAGATGTTATTAACGCAATATTCAAGCAAAAAAAATAAATAAATTCGTATAAACTAAGAAATACTTTCTTAAACACATTATAATAAATTATAAAAGCGAAATTAAAAAAGAAAAATGTTAAAAAACTTACGTAAAAGGGTTGTAAAACCAATTTTTAATCACCACTTTGCAACGCTTCTCACCAACACAATGAAACTTCGGCTGTCAACTGACCTCAAGAGGTGGAGTGTTGCCACATGCAAAAAATATTATGCTCTCATACAAAATTCTCAAAATATTTGAGTGTCTCTAGGCACATGGCGTCCCATGGAGAACCAGTCTCCCCTACAGTGGTTAAAGCGCTTGTTGCAGAATTAGGAAATCCAAGTTGAGATAATAGCTCCTGTCACATTAGCGAGATTGTTAAAGGAAGAAGGAGTGAGCTTCCTATTAAATGCTGTTTTGCATTTAATAGGAAGCTCACTCCTTCTTCTTTTTCCTCTTCAAAGAACTCTTGGAACTCCCTAATAACCATGAAAATATAAAACAAAATAAATAAAATAATAATTTATTCAAAATTGAGTTCTATTTTAATTCAGAATTGAAAACTATTTTTGCCAAAAAACTTCCTAAACATTGTTTCTGAAAAGGAAATTTTTCTTAAACAGTATAAAAGAAAATTATTTTTATCTAACAAATTTATTGATATTTATCAAACATAGATATTGATTCACTATGTTTCAATTGCAAACTATTTTTATGGAAAAACTTTCTATACATTGTTTCCAAAAATAATATTTTTCATATGTAGTATAAAAGAAAATTAAAACAATATTTATCAAACATAGATATTGATTCACTAGGTTTCAATTGCAAACTATTTTTGTGGAAAAACCTTCTAAACATTGTTTCAGAAAAGAATATTTTTCTTAAGCAGTTTATAAGCTAATTAAAACGATATTTATCAAACAGAGATATTGATTCGCTAGATTTCAAGCGTTTCTTTCAAAATCAATCAGATTAAATCAGTGTTTGGTTTTATTTAATTGATTATCTGATTGTTTTATAATTTTAAAATTAAGAAATAATAATAACCATTATCGCAAGGGTTTTCAAGTTTATTGATGATAACATCTTGGTATGATTTTAAACTATTCTTTATATTTTTGTAAACATCTATTTAATTTAAGCATCGACGTTACCGCACCAGCGGTAAAAAAATTTCGGTAAAATGCGGTAAAACGCGTATAACTCATTTTTATCGCACTTCGGTATAAATGCGTAATATGCATTTTTACGTTTTTTTATTACAGAAGACGGTAAAATTGCGTAAAATGCGTAAAATTGGTAAAAATGCGTAAAAGCGGTAAAAATCGGAAATTCCGGTAATTTGTGATAAACGATAGTAAAAGCGGTAATTATTATGGTAAAATAGCGTAAAAAGTTACTTTGTTTTTATCAAGTCAGATAGTTTTTAAATAATTAATTACGTCCTAAAATTAAACTAGCCTTCTATAAAAGCTTGACTAAAGTCAAGAAAGACTAACAGTCTCAAAATTCTTACTTCAGTGATCTAATTAGTATACTAAAACCACTACCAAATCAAACCATCTTAAAGAAACTGTCTCTTTGGAATTATTTTAACAAGCTTAACAAATAAGAGGATAACATCTCTGGCTCTGGCAGAAAATCAGAATTTGCTGAGTGCAATAAGTGCAAAAAAGTGATTAAGCTGTCTCAAGGTAGTACCAGTTGGAGTTTTACTCTTACTATGATTTAGTATATTTTAAACCACTGATCTCAAAATATACCTGGATAGCGTATTCTATTGTTTTTTGGAAAAAAAATTGAAGCCAAAATTGGCCTCCCAAGATGGCGGCGATCAAAGCTTTTAGCTGGGAACGATGTACATTTTATAAGACTTTACAGTAATATGAAAGAGATAATTAAACAGAGTTTTGTAAGAAAAAAAGGATAATGAAATTTAACTTTTAAAAAGTTTAAGAAGATGTTTAAAAAAATTAGACAATTAAAGAAATTATTCGTTTAAATATTAAAATTCGAAATATTCGATATTATTTAAGTGCAATTAACGATTAAATGAATATTTATATATAATTTATGTACCTTTTAGTTCTTTGTTACCCAATGCAGTGTGCTGGAAGATTGATAACATAACTGCATGGTAAACGGCAGTGGTTTCTACCTACAATTTTGACAAATTCTATATTTTCAACAGCACAACATGCAGTTGTGTTACTAACCTTCTACCACAAGCATTGGATAGTTAAGAACTAAAAGGTACATAAATTATATAGCAAATGCTAGTTATTTTAAATTTGAGATTTCTACACAAGCAAACAAATACTTTTTTTTCACTACTATCAAACAAACTAAAATTAAAACTCGTACTTGTTTTACTGAGAGTTTTTTATTTTATTATATTTATTCTAAAAAACAAAAAAAAAAGAAAGTTAATAAACAACAAGTTATTGTAAGAATATGTTTTATTAAATAAAAAAATATTTATATTTGAAGCTTATGTAAATATTGTAATATTCCGTTATTTTTATGAAAAAAATGTTATGCTAAACAAAAAAATAAATTTATATTTAATCTTATCAATATTTGAGCTTAAGATATAAAACTTGATTATCATCAGTTTCTTAATTTTCATATTGCCGTTCCTAATATCGGCCGCCATCAAAAAATTTTCTTGTGGTTCATGTATTTATTTTTTATGAACTATCTACTACTGAAACGAATGTTTTCAGTATGAGGTAGGACGGTTACTGATTTTAGGCATAATGTAAAACCAGAAAGTTAGTGTGAGTCAAAACCTAGTTAGTGTGAGTCAAAATTACGCAAGGGTTCTTTCAAACCTCATCGATTGGGAAAAAACGTGCGAAGAAGAGCCATATGTATTACCACATGTCACACCACCAACTAAGAAGACTCACCAACAGGGAAAATAACATAGCCAAACTGAAATTAAAAAAAAGGTGCACCTGAAAAGACTTCTCCAACACTATCAGATAATCAAACTGGTCCTGAACCTAAAGAGCAACAACACCTGCACTTAGATACTCAAGAGAGTCATAGAACTCTAGCTCAACAAGTAGGGTATGAAGGGGCTCAAGGTGAAGACCAAAGTCAAAATATCTTTTTGTTTATTCCAATGACACTCCAGCAAAAACAAAGTAGAAGCAATTAAGTAATATAATGAAGTCGAATTGGAAGGAAAATGCAAAAAAAAAAGTACGGAGCATCTGAGGTTTCAAATATTTTATTAGAGACAGATTATGAAATATCTGATGATTAATTTTTTATTAATAACTTGTTTGTTTAAAATGTAAATGTAAAATTTACTAATAGAAATACAAAAAGCAATTTAAAAAATCCTTGTTTAGTTTTTCGGTAACCAGGAAAAAAAGCGTTAAATTGTGATAAAAAGTGGTAAAAAGTGATAAAAACGGTAAATAGTGATAAATGCGGTAAATTTGCGTATTAAGCATTTTACGCAAAATTACCGCGGTAATTACGCATTTTTACGCATTTTACTCTAATTTACGCATTTTACACAAATTCACGCAAGTTTACGCATTTTTACGCAAGTTTACGCATTTTTACCGACGGTGCGGTAACGCCGATGCTTAACTTAATTCTCAGTATATACTCTATAATACTCTAAAATCTTATAAAACTGGGACATTTCTTCATCGTGCTCCGGCCATTAACTTTGTTGTAAAGTTATGTTATTAAATAAATGTAAAAAAAAAAAAAAAAACAACTACGACAACAAAAGATAATAAAGAAATTTAAAAAACTTAAAAATTTAGAATAACTTTTGTATATTTCAAGATCAAGTAGTTTAAAAACAAAATCTAAATGGTCATGGTTCTGGTCATGCAGAGTTTAACTAGAAGTTATGAATTAACAAAAGCTTACACGTAAAACTGTTTTACATAGGTTGTTAAATTTATCTCAATGGTTTCGTAAAAGTTGTAAATGTACCTTGTAAAATTAATTGAAAAACAATTTCGTTTATTTACAAAATCAAGCAGAAAAACTGGTTTGGTGTTTGAAAAAATCTGAAGAAAAAAAGATATCTAAAAAAATCAGTGTATTCTGAAAAGGAAGTCTGGTATGCATTACTGTTGCCTAATACTTTCATGAACTCTTACAGAACCATAAATTATGTCATTATGAATAGTGCTTTTGGAAATATATCAAATATTTTAAATAAAACTTTCTCTATTAAAAAACATTAGTTGTGTTTGTATTGAGACAATAGAATCTAATAAATTGTTACTTAAAAATTATTACCCATCAAACATTCTATAGCGGAATAACAGTAGACCTTAATAGGCATTTTGAGCGGACTGCTGTAGTTTTGCCCATCAGTTACTTAGTAGAAAGGTTTTCGAAGAAAGTATCTATATTTGTGCGATTAAAACTAGTTGTTCGACTAAGGCTGGTAGCTTCTAGCATATGATTAGATATTTTTGTACGATTTAAGAATAAATATAACCATTCAGTTTCAGCTGTTTCACTCTTTTTTCTGTTTTCTGGTATTTTAATGTCATTTTAATTACATATTGATATGCACGTTGGTTTGTTTCTCTAACATTAAGTCCATAATGTATATTAGGTGCTTGAAAAAAATATACTGAAAGTTCATATCCTCTGCCTTATAAAAATATATTTGTGTTGTTCATCAAAATATAAGTTATTGTAAGAAGTTTTCCTTTATTTTCTGCTGTAAACTTGATTTTGAAATTTTATGCTCGTGTGCAGTTGCTCGTAGTGATCAGCTAAAACTGATCACTACGAGCAGCTGAACAATACTTACTGTGTACTGTATTTTTAAATTTGAAATTAAAATTTCAAATTTAAAAAACTTCAGATTTCAAATTTCAAAATTTAAGATTTAAATTTAAATTTCAAATTTAAGTTTCAAATTTAAATTTCAAATTTAAATTTCAAATTTAAATTTTCAAATTTAAATTTTCATATTTAAAATTTAAAAGTAAAATTTAAAATAATAAAGAGTTTAATTTCAACACAAAGAAATCCTATAAATATAAAAAACTTTTTTTTTATGGAAAAAATCACAAACAAATAACAGAATTTTTCTATTCACTTGCTTTTTTACAAAAAAATTGATTGTAAAAGTTAAAACATAGTAAATTTAAAAAAATAATGAAATTGTCCCATTTCACCCCAAGTCTGTTTTTTTCATAAGTCCATTCGACTTACCGGGAGTTATGAAAATAATTCCCGGTAAGCCGAATTACGGTAAACTCAAACTTTTATTTTCTCGAACTATTTCATTTGGTCCCCTGAAATCGTCTAATCGACTACTATTAAGATTCTCCGTTTGTGTTGAACCATTTTTCAGTTTCTTTGGATGACTCGTACTTTTTGTATGGGAATTAAATTTTGACTTTTTTTTTATAAAAAAAAGCCACTTCATATAAAACATAAACAAATGTAACCTACTTGGTGTAGATAAGGCTATTTTAAAATACTCTTGCGTCTTCATGATATTTTGCTGATCATGACATATTTCCGTTAAATTTTTGGTCTGTGAATTATAAAAAGACGAAAAAACCTAAAATTATAGTTTTGCCATAACATAAAGTAAAAATGTTTCCAACGAAAAAGCTTTTTTTTAAAAAAAACATTATTTTCAAAAAAAATAAAAATCCCCTTAAAACCACAATTGATCGTCCAAATTAAACTAAGAATATAAATAAATTTATTGTTGAAAGTGAAATGAACATCATAGTTTAAATAATTTAATCTGTTATAATCGTTTATTTGCAGTTTTTCTTCATTACAAGCTCTTTCTTGATCGGAGTTCTTAAATTTTTTGCGAAAATTGATAGTGTTATTTTATTTTGACAACTATATTCAATTAATATGTATTAGAACAGATCTATATGTATTAGAACTAGGATCTCTAAAGGGTTGACGCACTTTTTCAAAAGATTTTAAGTAAAACCAAGCTGTTTAAAATCATGTTGTTTGAGTCTTTAGATTAATTTTGTTCAACAGTATTGAGGCTCAAAATGGTGTTCTTTAGGACTAAAAATAGTGTTCTTTAGGTTCTTTAAGACTCAAAAATGGTGTTTTTTAAGTTCACTATAAGGGGTTGTCAAATAGTTTTGAAAATGATATAAAAAAGAGAAAAATTTCTTTGAACATTATGAAAACCTAAAGCAAAAACATTTTTACGTCTCTCTTGTTCAGACATAACACGCTGACAAAATCATGCTTCTCTTGTTCAGACGTAACACGCTGACAAAATCATGCTTCTCTTAAATAAAAGAACTCGATTAGTTTAAAAATCGCCCTAACTACACCGAGTTATAATTTTTTTTGTTTTTTCTGTTGAGCTAAGATCTGAATAGAATAGATTGTATATCAAGGCTATGAAAAGCGAAGAAGTGAAAGCTAGCAAACATGCATTGAAAGATGCATGAAAGAATATGCAAACATTGGCATAAGTACGTTAAATTGCAAACATCGGCATAAGTGCGAAATGCCAATTCGCACTTATGGTAATATTTGCAATTTAACGTACTTATGCCAGTTTTTGTAACTGCTTTGCATTTCTGCAGATAAATCAAATAATTGATTGAATAAAAGTTAAAGATGATTTAAGAACTTTAAAAATTTAATTAATAATTCAATAATTAAAATTTAAAAATTTCAAAATTTTGTAAGCTTAACATGACAACAATGATTTATCTTTTATTGAGTTTTGTGTGTCTTAAGTTATTAATAATCATAATTTTATGTTTATGTCAGCATAGTGATGAAAAAAGACTGATTAGAAACAATAAAGTTGTAAAAATATAAACTAATAATCTAATAATTAAAAATGTTTTAAGATCAATTGCATTAAATAATTATAATGTATAATATTTATTCATTCAGAAATAATGCTGTGGTAAAATTTTTTCTAACATCTTGTTATCGGCTGATAATCTCATCCCTTTTTCCAGTGTTTACATTCGTAGTGTACGCTACAATCATCTTTGTATTCTTCCATAAGTTGTGCTCATCGAGAACAGCTGTTATACTTTTAAGAACATATTTACTCTTCCGTTTGGTAGATCTAGTACTTGTAAATTAATTTTTCTTTGTTTATTTTTCAACAATAACACTCTATATTCTTGGTGACTGATACGTTTACTATTAAAGTGCAGTGACCAGTTTTCTAAATTTAGTGTTTTTTTCATTTTTTCTATAAGTTTAACAGCTTCTTTAATAATTGATCTCAATGCACGAGAATGTATGGGTTTTTGAATTTCAATTTTATCTTAAGATAACTGTCGACAAATGATTGCTGCTTTGCTGGTTGATAACTTTGAAGACACTATTTTGGTTGCATCTTTGGCTTAACTGCTTTTTTGGTAGTACTTGTGGACAGAATATTAAGAGCCTACGATTCTTTTGAATCTTTAGGCTCTTGATATTCTGCCTCAGACTCGGATTCCTAAGTTAACGTTGTTGCTGTTGCCGTTGCTGTTGTTGAAGTAGGCTTCAAGGACATTTTTCTTCTTTTGGATGGATGGATAATTTTTGAATTGGCAGTCTTTCCAAATGTATACCTGACTTGTTTTTTGCAGTCAATCTGACGATGGTACAATCTTTGCACTTGATCCAGTACGTCTGCTATCCATTACAATCCAGAAAAATTGATCGCAAGTCATAAGCACTTGATCAATGTAATAATTAAAATAGTAGACCACATTACTAAAGAATTTGTAAATAATAACTTCACTCTACAATTACACTATGTAACAAATTTTCACTTTTGTTCTCTTTCTGGCTTGAAGGTGTGTTTTCCTAACCCGTTAGGTCTAGAATAGAAAGGAAATTGCTGTTATTCCAAAAAAAAATTACTTCTGTGACTTGGACAATGAAATTTGGCGCTTTTGAGAAAATTCTCGATTCAATGCTGAGCTTCCTTCTTAAAATACTACTGAAATGCTAGAGTTTTCCAGATGTTTCTACGATTCTCCAAAACACTCTTGGTTTCACAAAGTTTCCTTGTTTTCTTTGTTTTTGAGACAGCCGTGACACTAAGGCGCATTATCGCAAAAAGGGTTAGCCACAACGGACAGAGTTTTCTGTCGAAAAAAACAATGTGAAGTGGGAGCCGCTGATAAAATCTCATGAGGTGCTTATGCCGCCACTGCATATCAAGGTAGGCCTTGCTTAGCAATTTGTCACTGCTCTTGACAAGGAGTCAGCAGCGTTTCAATACCTCCAAAATCTTTTTCCAAAGCTGTCCGAGGCTATGGTTAAGGCTGGTACACTTGTTGGATCACAGATCAAGAAGATCTTAGAATGTAAGGATTTCATAAAGCTGTTGAACAGGACGGAGGGAGCGGCTTGGAGCAATTCCGTTTATGTTGTTCAGGGCTTTCTAAGTAATCACAAAGCTGAAACTATGTGGAGTAGGTGCAGACTCTCATAAAGAATTACGCCAAAATGAGATGCAGAACGTCTCTGAAAGTCCAAAACCTTGATTCGCACCTCGACAAACTCAAGGAGAACATGGGCGCTTACTGAAAACGCTTATCAAGCGTTTTCATCAAGATATATTGGACTTTGAACGTCGTTACCAAGGACAGTATAATGAAAATATGATGGGGACTACATTTGGGGGCTACTTTGAGAGAGTAGTTCACTGTACAATCGTAAATCTGAAAAATCTAAATATTTCTGAACCTTGTTAAGTGGCTTTCTACTGTGTTTGATTATTCCTTATGCAAGTTTTGTTTTTACCTAATCATAATGACAAAAATGACGAAAATAAAAACCGTTCTGTTTTCACAAAAAAATGAGTTTTCTTCGTGCTATTGTCGTGTAGGAAAAATTTGTGCTTAATGAAGTCATTTTTTCACATACGTTAGATATAAGCAGTTGAGGTATAACACTTAGAAGTCAGTAACTAAAATTGTGTTACACGATGTTACTTATCGAATTTACTAACTACGGAGTGATAAATAAAACCAATGATTAGTTAAAAAGTTACCTCAGTGAAAAAAAAAAAGTGCTATTAATAATGAATCAAGAGAACAAAAATTGTATGTGGAGTTCCACAAGGGTCAAATCTTGGTCCACTCTTTTCTTATTTACTACTTTGGTCTTGGTTTTTTATGAACTTATTTGCAAAAATAAAAATCTCAGCATTTAAAACGCGGATTAAAAATCATCGATAATCAAAAAGCCTCCAATTTTATCAAAACTTGGTTTTGGTATTCTTTTTTTTATCTATGGCGACTTACAACTTGAGTCTGTTTTGACATATTTTTTTATATTTTGAGTTATACTATTTTATTTAGACTTTGTTAAAAAATGTTACCCTAATAGTTTTGTGCAGCGCAAACTTAAGTTTATAATTGTCCCATCACTTTAGGGCAATTATATACACAAAATCTCACAAATTTAAAATTTTGGAAAAGTTTTGTCAATCACACATTAATATAGTAGGCCAGCATGGCTCACCAAAAATTTGTAAACATCATGATAAACTTCTCTGTTCATAAAAAATATGGTTATATTGGTAGTTGTCAAGAATATTGTAGAGGCTGCCTTATCGGTAGTTGTCAAAAGGCTGCTCCATTGGCAGTTGTCAAGAATGTTGTAGAGGTTGCTCCAAAAGACAACGATTAAATGAAGTGGATTTTCTTAGAAGTTGAATTTTGAATGTTCTAAATGTAATTTTTACTAAAAACTAAACAGCATTATATGAGGCAGTGGAAAGTGCCGGATTTGTGAAAATCTTTATTCGCTCAGTAAAAAAAATGATTTAATTTATTCTTTAAAACTGTTTAGAATTAGGGATTCCTTGGCATTCAAAAATAAATTTAAAAAAAAAAAAAAAACGAGCGTTTTTATTATATGATTCTTAAAATGAGAACATTTGATTATAAATTCAATTTGAAAAAATGATCATTATGATTTTATATATTTATGTTTTTGAGCTAATTATGACCTATTCACAAAAAATTATACAAACCAACTACTAAAAATTAAAGGCGACACACAAAAAATTTCAAATGAAGAAGAGAAATTATTTTGAAAAATTAATAATAAATTGCCTTCCGAAAAAATGAACCTTAATGATATAGAGTATAATGATATAATTGACAAATCAATCATAACGAAAACAATTATACAAGTTTTTGTTATTTGAGTTTCAAATTTAATGTTTAAATTAAAACACGGTAAAATTAGCTATGACTCATATTTAACTGCTAATAAAGCAATTGTTAATAACAATAAACTAACAAAGAATGAGTTATTAAATGTTTTCATTTGTTAAAGTCAAACAAAGGAGTAGGTTAAGCAGTAAAGTTGAAGTTAAAGCTATGAACTATATAACCTACGATTATTTTATTTTTTTAATCTTTCTTTAAAACAAGGATAAAAAAAAAAGAACTCTTCAATAAATCAAACGAATAGTAACTCTTCAATAAATCTAACGAATAGTAACTCTTCAATAAATCTAACGAATAGTAGTAACTCTTCAATAAATCTAACGAATTGTAACTCTTCAATAAATCTAACGAATAGTAACTCTTCAATAAATCTAACGAATAGTAACTCTTCAATAAATCTAAGCAATAGTAACTCTTCAATAAATCTAACGAATAGTAACTCTTCAATAAATCTAACGAATAGTAACTCTTCAATAAATCTAACGAATAGTAACTCTTCAATAAATCTAACGAATAGTAACTCTTCAATAAATCTAACGAATTGTAACTCTTCAATAAATCTAACGAATAGTAACTCTTCAATAAATCTAACGAATAGTAACTCTTCAATAAATCTAACGAATAGTAACTCTTCAATAAATCTAGCGAATAGTAACTCTTCAATAAATCTAACGAACAGTAACTCATCAAACCTTAGTAGCGAATAGTAACTCTTCAAACCTTAGTAACGAATAGTGGCTCTTAGTAACAAATAGAAACTCTTCAAACCGAATCTCTCAATGATTATATTTTTACTAACATTTTTAGAAAATGCAGCATTCAAAGCGGAGTCATAAAAAGCAATATAAACGACCGCTTTCCAATTTTATTGTATCTGATTTTTATAAAAAAGAAAAAAAAAAAGAAATAGTACTAACGGAAACAAAAAGGCAGATTACTGAATTTAATATTAAGGGATTTAGAAATTATTTACTCAGCGTAAACTGACAACAACTCCTTAATAGCAAAGATAATAATTAAGCGTATGAATTCTTTTACAACAAGTTCTTTAATGCATAAGACAAAGCGTATCCGTTGAAAGAAATCAAAATCAAGTTTAAAAGTCTGCAATATCTATGGATTACGAAAGGACTTATTAAATCTTCTAACCCAATGGGCTCACGGACGTCCAAAATGGTCCGCTCGGACGTACCGAATGCTACGGCTTTCGTCCGTCCATTTTGGACTTAAAAAGGACGCCCAAAACAGGTCTACAGTAGACGCTTTTGGACGTCTCAATTTTGTCCGTTCATTCAGCATATAATTTTATTTAGCTTATTCTCATACCGA
Organism: Hydra vulgaris; assembly: GCF_038396675.1. Taxonomy (NCBI): domain Eukaryota; kingdom Metazoa; phylum Cnidaria; class Hydrozoa; order Anthoathecata; family Hydridae; genus Hydra; species Hydra vulgaris. The sequence goes on from NC_088934.1 coordinate 52,276,911, forward strand.
CTCCATATCTAGCAAGTATAAAAAATGAAGTCTTGATATAAGAAATGAAGTCTTTTTTTTTCACACTAAGCCTAATTTTAATATACATGCGTTTTTGGGATTCAACACGAGTGGCAACCCTCATTAGGATAATAATAAGATCACTTCATAAATAATTAAATCTCAGTATTGACACAAATCATTACAAAAAATAAAGAGTAATATTTTTGATAATTTTAATATATAAACACAATCTATCAAAAAAATTATTTTTAAGCTCGTTTTAATGTCACCAATTGCACACTTGATGTTGCTTCCATCATAACCAAATTGCCACATACAATTGTATCTAAAGAAATAATATTTATCACAAAATTGTCTGTCAATGATAGAGCATGCTTTAGAAAACTAAAAACAAACAATTAAATTCAAAAGCAAAGTAAAGAAACTTTGCTTTTGAATTTGATTTCCAAAAAGTCCAATAATTAAAAGACACTCACAATAAAAATTAATATTAAAATACTTGTTATTAGTTTTGGAAAGTCATAGATAAAAAAACAAAATTAAAATAAAAAATGACCGCAAGTATATTTTCAAATAGTGAATAGGAAAAAATGAGCAACGTATTACTGTTTCACATTCTGCTATTTACTGTTAACGAAAATATTTCAGTCTTCTAAAAGATGCAATGGCTAAAAACTTGCATTCAATGCTCATCTTTTATGCATTTATTGTAAGGAGGTAAATAATGCCTGTATTCCATGATAGCATTCAAAACATTTTTAGAGAAATGGGAAGAGCGACCGTGGAGACGCTCCTCCCATTCCTCTCATTTGAGTAACCTTAAAAATTATTAAAATAAATTAAAAGCATGATTAAATATTGAGCCAAATCTAAATACCATAATGCTATTTAGATTTGGCTCAATTGCTCAGAATATGTCACAACATATTCTGAGCAATTTTATCGCCTTTTTTTACAAGTTTTTATAAGTACTAAAATTTAAATATATATAAATATATATATATATATATATATATACTATTATTATTCTATTATTATTTTCACTAAAATTTTTACACACCCAGGCATCACTCTTCAGCAATAATAAAAATTGAAATATAGATTTTTATTGTCTAAGTGAGTGAACATTAGAAGTTACCTTGATTTTCTAGCGTTTGAACTTGTTTTTTAAATATTTTTAATAATATTGAATCTCTCAAATGAACTTATTGGTTGTTTTTTTCTATATTGTCATAATTCAAAATAAAAGCAACATCTCCAAATTGTTCGATGCTTTTAAGTCTATCAAGGATTTGGACTTGCAAATCTTAAATCAGCTGAAAATTTTTCTTCAAATTTAAAGCAAAGTGTATTGAATTCTAAACAAAGAATAAAATCAAAAAAATAAATACATGGTTCCATTCATGTATCAAAAAGATACATAGATGTATCCAAGATACATGAATGTAACAACATTAAAAAATCTTTTATTTTAGAGTAATATTTTTTTAACAGTTTTCTAATCATTGTTCCATAGTTGTGTGACTTAAATAGCCTTGCTGTTTTGTCTCTTAATGAAAATGATATTGAAAAAATTTATTAAGATTTTTTTTTTTCAAAAAAAAATTCTTAATAAAAAAAAACAAAATAAAACTCTCATTAAATTGTCCTCTCTTGAACTAAAACTCTACCTTCACTAGTTTTTCTTAACTTCTCAACGTATTTACAACTTTTGCTATCATCATCATTATATATATATATATATATATATATATATATATATATATATATATATATATATATATATATATATATATATATATATATATATATATATATATATATATATATATATATATATATATATATATATATTTATTGTATATATATATATATATTAGGGTTAAGACTTTTTTTCAACTCGATGCTCCTGTACTGTAGATACAAGAGCATCAAGTTTTTCTGTATTTAGCATCTTTTTTTCTGTATTTAGTGATAATTATTTAATTTCAACCAGATGTTTAATCTTTCAAGCTCTTTGTTCATACCTTTACGTATGTATGAACAAACTCCTTGAAAAATTAAGCATCTGTTTAAAATTAAATAAGTTACGACTAAATATTAAAAAAAATATATATATTATTTAATTCCTTAAAACAAAAAAAAAATACACCAACTATACTTCCCTCAGTAAAGGTAGATAAGGTTCACCTTTAAAGAACAGAAACAACTAAATTTCTTGGGATACTTATTGACGAAAAGATAACTTAGAAAGCACATATTAGTACAAAAGACACCAAAATTTTAAAACGTTTTAGAATACTTTACAAAGTTAAACTTATGTTGTTCCAAGATGATCTTAAATCGCTTTATTTTTCTTACATCCAAAGTTATCTTTCTTACGCTAATACTTCATTTGAAAGTACAGACAAATCTAAATTGAATACTCTTTATATAAGTCAAAATTATGCATCAAAATTAGTTTATAATAAAGATAAACTCACCTTGCTGAACCTTTACTAAAAACCTTAAATGCACTAAATGTTCACCAAATCAACATCTATCAAAGTATTCTTTTCATGCTTAAATACAATCTTGGACCAGTCCCATCGTATTTTTCAGATAACTTTTTTAAAATTAGATCTAATAGATATATAACAAGAGCAATAGGGAACTTCGCATTGCCTAAAAAAGCAACAAAATTCTCACGATTCTTTATTTCCTACCGGGGTCCGCATCTATATAACAAATAATATTCAAAAATATAGAAATTAAAGTATTAAATAATCTTACCACCTTGAAGAAAAAACTAAAACACCTCATACTTATTATCAACAATTTTATTGACATGTATTAAACTTAATAACAAGATTTATACTAAAATATTTATGTGTATCACTGACTGTATATTGCTTAACCACTTTTAACTATATATAAAAACTAATTAGGTTTATTTAAACATTTAAAGAGGTGCTCGATGATAAGACTTCATAGTCTTCTACAAGACTCCTTTACAACAACATGTTTATACAGGGTGCGTAAAGAGTTCGGGACCATTTTTCTATAACGTCCTCGGACTGCCAACACTCCAGCTAACCGGAAAAAAATCTTAGGTCAAATCAAAAGAAACCCATGAACACAGAAGAACTCAACAAGAAAAATGGCCAAAGCTGTTGGAATTTCTGAAGGATAAGTCCGAAATATTCTGAAAGGAGCAGGATTAAAAGCCAGGAAACATGTTACAGCTCAATTACTTACAGAAGAGATGAAACGAAAACGTTTGAACCTATGCAGGAAGCTTCTGAAATATTTTGGTGCTAGGCGACATCGAATAATTCTGTTTTCTGATGAGAAATGGTTCGATGTTGAGCAAGCTCATAATCAAAATGACAGAAGTTGGTCTAAGGAACCCATGCCATTCGAAAAAATAATCATTTCCCATCAACAGAAGCCTCAGCAAGTGATGCTCTGGGCAGGAATCACCCACAATGGTAAGACTCCTCTCTTCTTTGTTCCAGATGGAGTCAAAGTTCGTGGTGCTGAATATCGAGCGATGCTTGAAGAAAAACTTTTGCCTTGGACCCAGCAGCATTTTGGAGAATGGACGTTTCAACAGGACGGTGCACCCTCTCACAAAGCTATTATCTTTATCTATTATCCATTGAGGAAAAGAATTCCAATTGTTTATAACTCTGTATGTGAAGAAATGGTGATGAATTCTCAAATTGCTAAATTGTCTTCGTATTCTACAATTGTTACTTCTACTTGATCGTTCAAAATTTAATGGAAGGTGGTGAAAACTACAATATCTTTTCCTTTTTATATCTTGTACATTTGAATCAGATTACCTCTTCTTCTTCTATCATGCGAAGTTGGCAGTTCAAGTATCTTTAATCTTCCTTCATATGATTTCCCCCTTAAAGATTTGATTCTAGTAGCCCTGTTTTGCACGAGTTCAAGATTGCCAATGTCCTTCTTCTATAATGGATTCCAAACTGCTGCTTGATATTCCGAATGAGGACGTACTAATGATTTATATAGTAACTTTAATAAAAGTTCCTCTAAATACTCAAAATAGTTTTTGATCATGCCTAATTTTCTGTTTGCTTTGCCTATAGCTAAATTAATATGACATTTCCACTCTATATTATTTGAAATGAAAATCCCAAGATCTTTTTCTTTTGTTGTTTCTTTTAAAACAGAGTTGCTCAATTTATATTTATATCTAGGGTTCTTTTTACCAATATACATGATTTTACATTTTGATTCATTAAATTTAATTAACCAATCTTCAGAAAATTTTACTAACATGTTAATGTCCTCTTGTAATTATTTATTATCATCAAAACAATGATTGATTGAAAAAATATATTCTCCTTTCACCACCCTCTGAGTTCGATCTGATAAAAATGATTTACACTAATTTAACAAAGATAAACCAAATCCCAGTCTAAATAATTTTTTTAGTAATTTCTTGTGAAAGACTAAAATCAAATGCTTTTTTGAAATCCGAAAACAAAACATCAACTGAAACGTCCTCTTCATACTCTAGCGTGATTAAATCTAATTTTTCCAACAGATTTGTTATACAACTTTTGTCATTAATGAAACCATGTTGCTCTTTAGAAATTAGATTGTTTTCAATGAGAAACACCATCATACAATCTCTAATAATTCGCTCCACAATTTTACCAACGATTGATGTTAATGAAACCGGTCTATAATTTGTTGGATCTAGTTTATTACCCTTTTTGAATAACGGAACAAAGTTTGCACATGACCATAAATTTGGAATAGTTCCTGTACTAAAAGATTTATGAAATATTAATGCTACCTAACTCAACAAAGATTCTGAACATTTACTTAAAACTTTTCGGTGAACATTATCTGGACCTACTGATTTGCACATGTTTAAATTATTCAAATTTTTTGAATAATAGGAATACTAAAATATGGGTCAGGACATTTTTTAAAAATATTGTTGCCTAAAACTTCTTCTACTGAATCATCTTGTATAAAAACAGATGCGAAAAATTCATTAAGAGTGTTTACTATCTCTTGATTATCAGTAGTTATAATACCATTATGTAGCTTTATTGCTTTTATAAAGTCTTTAAATCTTGTTTTGTTATTTATACATGCAAAAACACTTTTGGGATTGTTTTTTGAATTAATTAAAGAGTTTCTGTTTCTAAACCAGCTTTTTCGTTTTTCGTTAGACATACTTTTAAATTCACTTGTCATCCACAGTGTGTTGTTTTTGAGTTGAAAAGATTTTTTATTTAAATTCAGTAATGGAATATATTTTTCACACCTTATTTCATATTTTCTAAGCCATTTTTTCGTAAGATTCATTAACACCAAGCCCTTCAAATTCTTGAAACCAGATTATGTTATTAAAATACAAATTTAGCGCTTTATAGTTTCCTTTTTTCTATAAAAATTTTTTCTTCCTAATTGTTTGTTGTGATATTATCAAATTATACCTATTTTCATATCCAAATTTAAATTTCAAAATATGATGACCATGATCGATGCCACCTAACAGTGGAAAATGCTCCAGAATATAAACTCTGCTTCTTGAAACTTTACTTGAAAACTAGGGCAGATAACATTTTGGTGTGGGTAACATTTATGTAACGACTCAACAAACATACTTGCTGTTGTGTCACTCTGGTTTATAATTTCACTAAAGTTTTCATCGTTTTATTTGATGTTTGCATAGTTAAAATCACCACATATTAAAATACCAGAGCATTTGTTATATTGTTTGAGTACACATGCCTGCTTTAATGATTTTATCATGTCAACACACTTCTCATTATTACTAAGACCTGACCGGTAAATACAACCACATAAAATTTTCTCTTCGCTAATTTCAATCAAACACCATACTTGCTCAATATTTTCGTTTATTAGAAATTGTTCCTTTATTTCATAAGATTTAATATTCTCTTGTATATAAATAAATACTCTATCACCACGACTAAATTGACGATCCTTTCTAAACAGATTATAACCTGGAATATTAGCAGTAGATATTACTCACCACCAAGTCTTGCACACAAATATAACTTGAGCCTTAGATCTGCATATATCATCAATGAATTCGTTAAATTTATTTTTTAAAGAGGTTGCATTTGTATACCAACCTGTTAAATAATCAATTTTTTTTTGTTTTGAAACCTTTTTTAAGTTCTTGATTCATTTTGTTAACCAGCAGTGTATTAGCACTTAAATCCAAACACTTTCCTCCTCCAGCGACCTTATCAGGGTCACTTAATTGGTTATATTAGTTATATAAATATTGACAAGGAATATGTATAAAATATCTATAATGTGTCAGTGTTACTCTGTGAAGACTTGAACAAAAAATGCTACAATTGCTATTTGTTTATTAACACCACTTGTTTATTAACACCACTTGTTTATTAACACCACTTGTTTATTAACACCACTTGTTTATTAACACCACTTGTTTATTTCTAATTACGTGATAGCTTTTAACTTTATCTCAATCAACTTTCCGGTTTAGCGGTTTATTAAATTCTATACATTTAACTCTGAGTTGTTTATCCAAGTTTCTCTAGGTATCGGTTAAATCAGGATTTACACAAATATCCTTGAACTTACGGTATGACTTTTTTATAAAGTCATTTTTGTTTCTTTATTTCTTAACTCGACATTTACTGGTGCAAAACAATTTTTAGATTTTAATCTAAACACACAAATCAAATGATGTCTAACTATCTATACTTGATCCAATAAATTTGAAACTTTCGTCATCTTTTTTTATATCTGCGCCATCAGTTTTATTCGATTCTTCTAAAAATAATAACGTTCTTCTCTCTTTTTTTAATTTCTTTATTTTCATTTGAAACCGTGTTAATAATATCAATCTGAGATTGAGCTTTATTCAATTTTCTACCTGTTATAATATTCCAAGCTTCATTCGGAGCAGGAACAATAAGATTTACAACTTTTTTGTTTAAATCTTCATTCTTTTTAGTTAAATTAGCAACTGTTATTAATAATGATTCTATCTTTTTATTCAAGTCTGTTACAGCATTGTTAACTTTTGATTTATATTCAATTCTCAGTTTATTATCCAGTGCATGCATGTCTTTGAATTCATTTGCATTAACCATAATATATTAGTTATAAGATATTATTTTTTCTACAGACCCGTAGCAACTAGGTGGGAAACAGGGGCATTTGCTCCCCCAGTAGTTTTTCAAACAAATAATTTTGAAGAAATTGACTGAAAAAATGACTAAAAAAAAAAAAAGGTCCTTAAAACTATTTCGGGGTAGTACTGCTCCCCCCCCTTCCCCCAATATGATTTTTGTTTCTACCGCCCTGTTCTATACTTATTACTCAAGCAATTATTACACAGGGACTAAAAAGTTTCAATACGTGTTTTTTTCCGCATTTTATATATTTTATACTTTGCATTATTTTGTGATAGAATTGTAACGTAATGAAGTGTAAATATATTGAAGTTAAATTAAAGAACCTTTTAGCCTAATAGAAAACTAAATTTCAAAAGTATTTGAATTATGTATAAAACTGATATTAGTTGGACAAAAACTGTTTAAAATCTATTTTCTTTTCATTTATTCATAGCAATATTAGTTAATAAGCACTTATCCGTCAAGACTAGCGTGTATCTTAAAAAAATAAAAACAAGCAAGCCACCTTATATTAAATGCTAATAAATACACCAGTGTCAATCTACTGCTTAGAAAGCCTAGAGTGCTAAATGTTTGTCAAATAAATATTTATAATATTATTTTATTCATGTTTAGATTAAATTATTATATGCTGACTAATACTTCTGAAGACCTTTTCTTTTTATTTTAGATCATTAATATCAAACAAACCATTCGTTCTTTAATTATCAGGTACCAAAAACTTTGTTAAAACAATTCGAATTCTCAATAACATACCGAGGGCCACATTTGTGGAACTCATTTCTCCCAAATAAGAGTAAAACTATTCAATGCAAGCTTTTAAAAGTATCTTAAAAAATCAGTTACTTGATGATGACGTATCTCAAATTCTATTTTACTTTTAAAAAATCCTCTTTTTTTTTTTAACTTTTCATTTTGTTAAAATGCGATATCACTTTTTACACCATTACTTATCTTTAAATTTTAATTATTTGAACTTTATTTTAGGTTGAAATTGTATTCAGGAAAAAAAAACAAAAAAACAAAAAAAGTAACACTTCCGATTTACAAGTATTAGGTTTTATTTTACTGAGATTGTAATTTTTTTTTTTTATATGATTGGTTATTATTTGTTAAAAACGTAAATGATTCAACGGGGCTAGATGATAATACCTTTTTCCTTTGCCAGCTCCCGTCATATCTTAACTAAAAAATATTGTAAATAACTTCTTATTAAGATAATAAAATGAAAAAAAAAACAAAAACGTACAAAATATTATTTTCTTTTTTAGTAACGGATAATAATCTTTAAAACAAAAAATTGGGGTTCAAAAACAATTTGCAACTAACCATGCTTTTCATAAAATTTTTTATTACATTTTTAAAGCATTTGATAAAAATAGGTAGGAGAGAACGGGGTGGATAGGACTTTGGGAAGGTGGGTCAAGGCAATATCTCAACAAAAAATTAAATAAGTTTTTTTATATTTGTGATAAATTAACATTTACTTCTTCATATTATTATGCTATTAAGTTTCAAAAGTTTTTACATTAAAATATTTGTGAATAAATGTAATTTTAATAATTGAATTTTGAAAACATCATTAATTGTAAATATCTATGGGTTCCCAGCTAACAATTCAATGCAAATTTTGAACTGCAAAACACTGCAAAATTTGAATCAACATTTGTGAACTTCGATTAACAGTTCTTGAACGTTCGTAGCAAACGTTCAAGAACAAGTTTTTTTTGTTCACTGGGAAAACAAGCTTGATATGGTGTAATTCAGCTATAAAACATGATGAATTTGTACTTGTTAAATAAAAAGGGTTATTTAAATTCAAAAAAGCACAACATTACACAAATACTAGCAAGTGTAAGTTTAAACAGAAAGTCTAAATCTATAACTTAATACATTTAATTTATAAAAAAAGGAAAAAAAAAAGGGAAAACGTAGGGTAAACGTCCGTTTTGTTACTGCACATTTGAGGAGAACGTGCAATAACGAAAAAGCTATCAAAGTAATGTTTGCAGTAAACGTCATGACATTGACATGATCAAGTCAACTTTTGCTGTTTTTTATTTTAACGTTCGTAGCAAACGTTCAAGAACTGTAAATAGGAGTTCACAAAATAAATAATTCGAGATAGGATGACAGGGGTGAAATGGAACGCTCTCCAATATTGTCCCTATGTTATTTTACTGCATTTATAGTTTTATAATTAATTACAAAAGGTCTATAGTTTCGATAATATTTCTTTAACAATAATCTTTCACAAATACGAAATTATTTGTATTTGATTATTACAAACAAAATTTATTTTCTTATCTAATTTGGCTTTTGGTAGCTCAAATGTTAAAAGTAAAGAAGCTGAGTTGCTCAATTATTTAGAGAGTAAAGCAAAATGTTAAAACCCGGACTGTTGTGCAACACGAGTTCAAGTCCAGCTACCGCATACTTAGCTCGAGTAGTAAATAATTGTTTTATAGTAACTATTTTTTTGTAGTATATTACAATATATATTATAATTATATTACAATCGCAACTATTTTAATCAGTTATTTTGAAAAAAACTAAGTTCAAGCTACACTTTTGTTTAAGATTTGACAAATTACATTTTATAAATGTGGATAGAAGTCATTTTTCGTTGCTTTTATATCCATTTATTCAACCAAAAATTAAAAGATTACAAATTTTTTACAATTTTAAAAAATTAGGCTTAAAAAATTATTTAAAATAATGTTTTATAAACTCACATAAATAACGTTAGGTGTCACTCATAAAGTTAAAAACTAGTCTTTGGAGTGACACTTAAATAAAGTTCATTCAAGTGGGTTTCTTCCATTCCACCCCAATTATTGCATGTGCCGCGAAATAAGATTTGCAAAAATCAAACTGTTTATGATAAACAATGTTATTTTTTTTTCACAATCTCTTGTACATAATACGCTCAAGTTTTTTGGAAAAATAAAAAACTATGGCAATTGGTCTATAGTTAGATTTTATGAAGTCGCCGCTTTTATAAATAGGAATTAATTTTTTTCAATATGTCGGAATTATTTAATTTTAATTGGTCAGGAAAAATTTTTTAGAAAAGATTAAAAATTATAAAAGTAAGTTTCTCTATAATAACTGAGACTGCTTTTACAACATTAGGGTTAATTTCATCCAGTCCTACACTCTTATTTCTTTTCAGCATACTAATCGCTAGCCGAAGTTCATCAACCGAAAGCATCGATTCATCCATAAATGAGCCTGATTTTTTCAAAAAAGATAATTTTTTTCCTTCAGGTATTGCACTGGCTAGTTTTTTTTCTATATTTATAAAAAAGTTATTAAATGTTTCTGAAATTTCTTTATTTTCTCTATAACTCTTTGCAATCTTTTTGGCATATTATCAATTTTTACATTTCTAACTCCTGTTATTTTTTATTGTAATTAAAAAAAGGAAAACATTCCATGTTTTTGTTATATTTCTAAATGTTTTGTTAAGCAATGAAGAGTGGTATTTTTCTTTTGGAATACTTTTTTAATTTTTCAAAAAAAATTTTTGTACTTTTTTTTCATTGTATTTTTTTCAATTTTTGATATAGTTTTTGTTTCTTTCTTCGTCATCCACGGACTTTTTTTAACGGAGCCAATTTTTACAATTATTAACTTTTTTTAATTTTGGACTTTTTTGTATTGTTTTAAGTAAAGGTCCTGTCATTTAAGAGATCGCGAAACTTGACGAGTGATTTAAGGCCTTTAAGACCGTTAAGAGCAAGATAATCGGGATGATAAACAGGTGGTATGAACTGTATATGCTTAAAAAAAAGACTTAGCTTTTCTTTTGTGAGTTTTCTACAACGGGAGTACAGGAGCTCAAATTCAAAATCAACAGTGCTATATGGCTGTTAACGGTTTTGCGTGACACGTCCAGCAACATGTGTCAATTTCTGAATGCAATTGGTTCATTTGAAATAATTGTGATGATATTTTTTTCCAATTTTAAACTGCATGTCTTTATTCATGATTTTCTTTGCCATGTATTATTTTTTTTTCTATTGGTTATCCCACTATCCAATAGTTTTTTTTATTTTGTACTGAGAAATTCATAAGTTTCCATTTTTCTAAAAATAACTTTTGGGGCTCTCCTTTGCATTTTAAAATAGGTCTATCCAATAATCTGGAACAAATATTTGGTCCTTCATTTTTTTTTTTTGCTTTTTTAATCACAGAAAAGGGGTTGTCCATAAATTACGTCACGTCATAGAAGGGGGAGGGAAGGGTTAGCGGTTTTGTGACGACTCGTACGGAACTTGTTACTAAAGAGTTACAATGTTGCAAGAAGACGGGAGGAGAGGTTTAAAACAGTCAAAAATTGCGTAATGTGATTTGAGGACGAACCCAAAGTCCTGATCAAAGGAGTCAAAACTATCCCCTAGTATAAAAAATTTCTGTTTAATGGTTTTAAGAGATTTTTGCAAAAAAAAAAAATTGTAACTTAAGTGACTTTTATATTAGAACTTTGTCCACTGCAGCTATCGCTATACAATATTAATGTGTCACAGTTTCTGGTATGTGTCAAAAAACTTGCGTTAGAATACACGAACCTATCTCTAGAGATTCTCTGGATGCTTGTCCACATTAATATTTTATAGTAGGCTATTCCTATACTAAGTACTTATATCGATAGAGTTTTATGTAAGTCGAAGACTAATTCCGTCTTGTTTGCATTTGTAAAATGCATTCAGTGTATCATTTTTCATTTTTCGTATGCCTTTTCAGCCATGTTTTGATGAATAGTAAGTCACTACTAACAGTGTTCTCTTCTTCATCCTGTAAAAGGTATTTCTTTTTGTTGTTAAATAATTTAAATTTTTACATGTATCTGGTTGTGGATTGTGAAATTGTAAACTGAATTTTGTATTGAATATGTGTTTAAATACAAAAATTAAAAATGTGGTGGGATTGTTTTCATTGCAATAATAATAATAAATCATTGCCAATTTCAATTGAAGATATTTAAAGATTTATTAGGTTTTTAATACACTAATTTTGTTTTGTGGAGCCATTTTACCTCTGCGGTCATTAAGAGGTGTACTATCTATTTTTTCCTTGCTGAAATACATGATCAAAGATATATTGCAGATCTCCGTCAAGGATCTGCAATATGTCTTAGAAATATGTTTTGCAAGACTCTTTAACATTTCTGCCTGTATCAATTAGCTTATAGGTATAACTATTAGCTCTACTAGAATTGTTTGATGCATTATGCATGTCCTGTGTCAATCTTTTTCATTTTCAGAATACAAAGACGTAATTTAAATCCCAGTTCATGTAAAATGCGAGCAACTGTTATTTTGATAGACGACAATTTCTATCAATAAAAATTTTTGTTTCAGTTTCTTTACCCTTTTTTTTAACATATCCTTCCCCAGTTGACCTCTTCTGTTTTAGAATATTTCTTTTTGTTTAGTTCTCGATAGACAACTCGCTTACAAAAATGTTTGTCTGTCTTCTCTTGTCTGTCTTTTTTTCTTCTCAAAAGAGAGTCTCTTAATAATAGAGAGGCTATTTCTTCTTGAACATCCTGGGAGAAGTTCCTTTACTCTCCTACTTCTTCAACAAGTTTAAAATTTGAATCTGCAATGAAAATATTAGTTAAAATTTTTGTTTTAACAAAAAAAAAGAATTGATGAAATAACAAACTAAATGACCCTAGCTAGTCTAAAGCAAGGCTTAAAACCATTAAACAATCGGTCCTAGGCCATAACAATAGGGAGTAAATAATTCTTGGTGTAGGCCTATTATTTTAAGATAACTTGTACATACCATCAACTCCTGTTAGTATAGGTATAGGTCTTGCCTTTTCTTCAACATATTGTTCCCCAATACTCGAATCTGCAATAAACAAGTGCATGTCCGTTTTGAAAAATCTAGAAAAAGAAAGCCTAAGTAACATTGAAGATATAAATTATACTATTGTATAATAAACTCAAATAAAACTATATCTTGATGTTGCATTAATTATATAAATGCCTTCACTAACATCATCCTCTAAAAACGAATTGTTATTTGCATCTGAATCATTATAATCACTTTTTATTAGAAAGCCTTTCAAATCTGAGCTGCTCTTTTAATGTGGCAAAACGCCATGTTAATTGTGGCAAAGGCAACTTTTCCACAACTCAAATTTTAATTTCTGTTTAAGCAAATATATTAATCGATAGTAGCATTGTATGGATGGACATTGAGGTTTGGCACTTGTTCTACAACAAACTTCATACTTTATATATTGTTGTCACTGATCATCTGAAAAGGTTATAAAATTTGGGTAGGACCACTTTTCCGCTGAGCCCTTTAATTATGTTTATTTGTCTGATAAAACAACAGGTTGTCTATAAAAACAACTAGGTTGTCAATAAAAAAACTTGTAAATTATATATTTACAGTAAAATATAGAAAAAAGTCCAAAAAACGACAATCAATTTTAAAAAAAATAAAAAGGTTTTTAATAATCTGTATTTTAAAACAAATAAACCATATGGCAGTACAAAGTTGTTATTGTTTCCAGTTCACATATACGGTAGTAAGCCGATGGTGGTACACTTAGCTCACTATTAAAAGGTCGAACCTTTCAAATCTCCCCCCTCCCTCATTCTTTTCCCTTTCCGTCACAGTGATCTTGTTTAGCAATGTTTGGAGTTAAAGGTTTAGAGAAAGAGAAAGTTCAAAATAAAAATTATATATATATATATATATATATATATATATATATATATACATATATATATATATATATATATATATATATATATATATATATATATATATATATATATATATATATATATATATATATATATATCCTCTTGAACTGTTGTGGTGCACTCTGCATTAGGTCTCCTTTATGCACCTTAATATCCAAAAAAGTATTTGGTAAGCTCTTTAAAATAGGGAGTATAACAAGAAAAGTCATAAGCAAAAAAATTAACTGTTTTAAATAGAGATGTCACGAGTCGTAGTTTTGCCGAAAACCGAATACCTAATATTTGTTCCTGCGCTCCGCCGAAATACCAAATATTCGGCGACAATTTGTTATTTTGATGGTACTAACCTGCTTCATTGAAGGGCATCTGTTGACTACGCTGTCAGCGTTTTTATCTCATTAATGACTAGGTCGTGCCACAGCACGCATTACTTGTGGAGTATTACAGTATTTTGTTTTATTTATAGTTGTATATAAATCATAATTTTTAATACTTTGTATGTATAAATCATAATTTGCATCATACTTTTCAAATAATTCAAAAAGATTACAAAAATACCCAGCTCAGGTATTTTTTGCAGTTTTGAAGGAAATTTCAGAAGTTCCTATAGCACAAAAAAAGCACAAAAATATAACACAAAAAACTCTAAACTCATCAAAAATGATATCTTTACAACATTCTGAACTTAAAGAATGGTTTACGTTTAATAGAAATGTCAATGATACGCCTTTTTTATTGATACACGTTCCATAACTAATTTGAAAAGGTTAGTTGAAATATAACGAACAAAACCAAAAAAAATATTTTAAAGCTCTAATAAAATTCAAGTCAGTAAAAGGTTAATCCTTATAAGTGAAAGGCTGTTTGACACTGATGAACAATCGCTAGTGGCTAGTAGCACCCGTGATGAGTTAGCTCCACTTCGTGAGAAAAACAAAATGAAATCAAACTATGTTCTACAAAAAATATGCACACATATGAATAGTTAAGAAAAGTTTAGAATATTTAATAATGTGGCCAAATAGGCTGTAAATTTTCACCGAATATTCGTGACATAAATTCAGGTATAAAAACTGCATTTTTACGCTTGGGTTTATCTAAATTTAATTTTTTCCCTATTTTCTAAATAATCGATTATATTGATTATCATTTATATTGTTGACTATAAAAATGTTATAAAAGCATTCAAAACTATTTTGATTTCAAAAAAGATCGGGACCTGGTTTTCTGAAAATACATGGATAATATTAAAAAATTAGGAAATAATTCTCGGATTTTATGTTACATTAACATTTTATGTTGATTTTTAGTATATAAGTTAATATTTTGTTTGTCATAATATCATAATTTCATAATTTCATATTGTATATGACATTATGAATGATATTATGATAGGAAATTAACGTAATAAAGTAAGGTAAGCGTCAAATCTTTTTTTAAAAAAGTCAGCTAGATTTTCAACAATAAGTTTTTCAATTTTGTAAATATTTTTTTGCAAATAATTTTGATATTAAATCTTTATTTTATGGTTTGTGCTATACTTTTGTAGAAAACATAAAAGTTTGCATCAAAAATAAATTATTAAAATTTCTAAAAGAAATTGTCAATCGGTTTCCAAATATTCAGAGTTACAAATTAAAATTCTACCATTCACTTTTTAGTGTTTTAATATTTTAAAATTGTTCCCATGGTAAATCTTTTTATTATTATTTTTTGATTCTTTTTTTTTTTTTAAAAAAGGAGAAAAAAAATTTGCGAACATATATTCCAGTTTGTGATTATAAATATATAACTATTGAATGTTACTTAATTAACGTTGATATCATAAATGCTTATGGATAGCGTAGTTATATAAAATACTATATGAAACATGTGACATCTTTTTTTACTTGGATAACCATAGTAGTAAGTGGACCTTATTAAAATACAATGTTAACTGCAAACTAAATAATAAATTATAGTTGTATTAGAGAATTTTTGTATGAAAGGTTACTTTATGTTACATACATTACGTACTAATTGTACTTATAGTTACCATATTCTTTAACAAATTAATAAACAAGTTAAGCGCTTAATAGCCAGAAACTAGAATTAGCATTTTATATTTTCACGTTTTTTAATACATTGAGGCAAAAAATAAACATTTTATGAGACGACACATAAAAAGATTTTCAATACTAATATTTTTTTTGCAATTTTTTCACCTTATAACTTTGGTTTCAATACAGTAGAGAAACATTATTCTGAGATATGAGTCACAACAGTAGAAAACCATTATTCTGAGTAGAAAAGCATTGTAACATTTAATGCTCTATATATATATATATATATATATATATATATATATATATATATATATATATATATATATATATATATATATAGACAAAATTTTCAATTTGTAAAACCATTTTTTTAATAAAAGTTAATGCATGTTTTAACTAAAACTAGTCATCTTCAGTTAAATTGGAGTATTTAAAATTTTTGTTAAAATACCGACAAAGGTGTTTAAAAAAAATTCAAAATGCAATTATTTATGAGCAAACTAATAATAATTTAATAACAAAAGTACAATAAAATCAACTACAAAGTTTAACATGTCATACCAAAAAAACAGGAAATAAAGAATAGGCAAAAAAATACTCAATGTGTATAGAAATTCGTTGCTAAAGAGAAAGTATCATTTAAACCTGTTTATTCATACCGGTTTCAACCATTCTATGAACATACTTTCTTGAAGTTTTAACATTTATTATTTAATTGCATGAAATAATTTTCATTAACATGGAGATGCTCATAAACTTTTTGTCCCTCTTTATCATGGAGATGCTTAGAGACTTTTTTCCCTCTTGTAATATTTAGATATCCGCGTTTATAAGATGATGATTCTTTCGCTTTTATAACAGGAGTTAAATCCTGCACATACGAATTTGCAGACCTCGAACGATTTGAACTCTAGAAGAATAGGATCTTTAAAAAAAAAGTTTAAAAAATTTAGAAAATTTTAGTGAGGCAAATACTAATTTAACATTTGCAGAACGAAAAAATCTTTTAGCCTTAAAGTTCAGTTATTTTTAGTCGAATCAGATTTTTTTCTCAAGAATGATAGTTTAAAAAACGACAAGGATTCTTTGATTTTTGGTTGTGGTAAAGTATTTGTGTTAGTTGTGATTATATAGAAGTTATATATTTTTGAAATTAGTTAAAATGAGTACTTGTTTCTTCTAAATACATTAAAGAGGTCGTTGATGTTAGAGTAAAACCGGGCTATCTGAAAAACAACTCACAAAGTTGACTATCTGGGTTAGATACTGAGAAAAATAAAACTTTGGGGTTTTCGCACCAGCAAGAATAATGAAACTAGAGCAAAACCATTTAGCTTAATAAGTATTAAAGAAGCCAAAAAACCATTAAGCTATTATTTGAATACTTACAAGTAAATAAAAGTAGAAGTTGCATAACAACTACCAACTGCATATCTATTAACAATCAGACACAACCAGAAAGACCAACCAAGTATACTTTACGTTTTATCATTTTAGGAAATAATGTTGTACAGGTATACATATATATCAACCTACTCTTTGAAGAAGGCATGCAAAACTATATTCATATATAGTCTTGCATATCTATGTTGACTATAGTCAACATAAGTTTTCGGATTCAATTATTCACATTTTAACTTTTTTAACTATATTATTTTGTATTAAACTTTATGGTTATATATATATATATATATATATATATATATATATATATATATATATATATATATATATATATATATATATATATATATATATATATATATATATATATATTTATATTATATACGCACAAAAATTACTATTTCATTATTAGTTTTTATAATTAAACTTTTTAATAATACTAAGTAAAAAAAAAAAAAGAAAAAGAATCTAAAAAGTTTGAAAATGCCTTCCAAAAAGAAACTGATTGAGCAAAGAAAAAAATTCGAAGCTGAAAAGAAAAAAAATGAGGTAAATATTTTATCATTTATAGTAACATTATGAAATAAAAATGTTAAAATACAAAACGCCTTTTTTGATCAGATTAAAAAGGTTTTTACTCCTATCGTTGCCAGATATATATAATAATATATTTAAGACTATTGCGATAGCGATGTTAACTTATTAGTTAGTATTTAATTGGATCATTTAACATTAAAAATAAATTAAATTAAAAAAAAAAATTGAGTTTAAACGGTCATTAAATGTTTTATAGGAAATGCAAGTCAAACTTAAAAAAGATAAGCATGACATCAGCAAGTTAGTATCAGAAGTTGACATGTTGCTTGACAAAAACATACTGTTTGGTAACCAAAACTCAGAGTTGACAAAGTAAGCATAAACCTATATAAATTTATGAACATATATATATATATATATATATATATATATATATATATATATATATATATATATATATATATATATATATATATATATATATATATATATATATATATATATATATATATATATATGTATATATATATATATATATATATATATATATATATATATATATATATATATATATATGTATATATATATATATATATATATATATATATATATATATATATATATATATATATATATATATATTAGATTAGAGTATTATGAGGACCTTATACGATAACTGGAATGTTTTTACGAAAAAATTATGCAGAGTTCGAAATTTTTGCAAATAAACAGTTTTAGGTATTACTACTGATTCAGTTGGATATTTGGGCACCCGAAGTTTATTCTTAAAAACACAGAGGTCTTAAATAAGTGGCAAAGATGCTCATATTACCATGATATTATGAGCACTTTAAATTATTTGAAAAAATAACCTTAATTTAGTAAAGAAAAGCAAACCTGACAATTAATGGATAACAATGATTCGTACTAATTCGAACTAATTTGTGTTATACAATGATTCGTTATTAACAAATCGTATCATTAAAAAATCAAATTTGAAGCCTTTGGTAATTGAAACAATATTACTTTGGGTAACGGGAAATTCCGCGAGAAAGAGAAAAGAAAATAAAAAGCAAAAAAGTTATGAAAACATATACTAAACTCCATAACTTTTTTTTCAGCTATTTTAAAAATACTTTTAACCAAAAACTTTATTTAAAAAAATCATTTTATTATATCATTGCATTATTTTAAAGGCGTAAAGGTTGTATAAACTTATTTTGACGTTTATTTACAGTCCTGTTGGGTAGCGTTAAAAATCGTTTTGACTACTCGTAACCTACATATCTTGATTAAATTTTATTTCTCTTTTTGCATGAAAAAACATATATATGTATAAAATAAAAAAAATAAAAAAAAACTGAGCTGGCTGTAGCAATCGCTACACTTGCTACAGCCTGGATCCACTACTGATATATATATATATATATATATATATATATATATATATATATATATATATATATATATATATATATATATATATATATATATATATATATATATATATAGATATATATATATATATATCACCGTATTTATGGAACAAAATTGTTGTTCCAAATTTTGATTTGTCAATTTCGTTTTCTGCTTTTAAAACTAAATTAAAAAAACTTGATTTTTTCTACTGACAATATATATAAATATTTTTGAAATGTAAAATTATTTTCTGTTTTTGTTTATTCTACATTGTTAATAATTATTAAATCAATTGTATTTTTATTATATTGTATATACACGTTTGATATATTTTATATGGTTCTGACGTCAAGATCTTTTGAATCTTCTTTTAGATACCAAGTTTATGTATTGTTATATTGTTATATTACGATTAATAATTGTAAACTAAAAAAAAAAGAAAATATATATATATATAAAATATATATATATATATATATATAAATAAAAAAATATATATATAAATACATATATATATATTTTTTCAGTTTTATATTTAATTAGTCGTAATACAATAAAATCCGTGATATAAGTTCTCGTAATACAATAAAATCCGAGATGCTTTCGTAATATAATAAAATCCATGACATATGTTCTCGTAAAACAACAAAATCCGAGATATATATGCTTTCGTAATACAATAAAATCCGTGGTATATAGACTAACTTAAATAAAAACTTGGTATCTGATAGAAGATCTAATGATCTTGTCGCCAGAACCATAAAACGTTATAATAAAATATAACTTAAGCCGTTAATAAATATAAACAAATAAAAATGACAAAATACAAAAAACATAAGAGCGTGTTTATATAAATTTCTTATTTTTAAAAGTAGGGAAAAGGCGCCTATGATGGCATAGCGCCTATGATGGCATACCGGTCATATTTCCATTAAAATTGGTTTTGGTAAAAAAATGATTAGACCTTCATAAATATAGTGACTTTACATTAGTTTTAGTGAAAAAACGTCCCTTGTGCACAAGTATTGTTTTTATAATCAACAAAAATCGATTTTGGGATGTGCTGTTGTAGTTTTTTTTCCTTCATATATTAAAGATTGTGATTTTACTATTAACTGTGCAGAAATGAAATTTTTATGCATTTTATATTCAAGTTTTGTGAATTTAGTGGAATAGTTACTTTAATTTTATCTTTTGAACAAAGCAGACACAGCTTGTTTTAATGAAAATGATGAATTTTACCCATGATGGCATACTGACGAGTTGGGGGTGTTGAAATATTGACGAGTTGGGAAAACCTTTTTTTTTAAAAGAAAAACTTATTTTTAAGTAAAGTTAAAAGAAAGCGATGCTCCAAAATTTTTTTTTAGTCCAAAAAATACGTAAAACGCATTGTATCCTATGCGCATGCGCAAAATTTTACAATGCTGGTGTGTAGCATGAAATGGTAAATTAGGATGGTTTCGAGTAATTTCTGGCTTTTCTGAGGGAAGACTCTAAGGTTAAATGAAATCATTAAGTTACCCTCGATCCTAACTGGCCCCATCCTCCCCTACGCCATAGGAGCAGTGGTTGCCTTTGATGGCATACTTGTGCTTTTTTTTACAATAAGAATAACTTATAAAAAAAATAAAACTGATGAAAACTCCCAGGGTAATTATTGTTCTAGATGTAACAAGGAATGTATCCATATCAAAACTTTTATTATTGGTCTTCAGGATACTGAATAATGAAGCTTCAAAGTTAAGTATGCCATCATAGGCGCCTTTCCCCTATTTCAAGATATTGTCATTAAAAAGAATGATTTTTTTTTTTATTTCTTTTTAAAGACTGGGAAGGTAATTGATAAATCAAAATTAGGTAAAACGATTTTGTTGCAGAGATTAGTTGCACGATAAGCTATACAGAACTGATTGAATTTTATTCGACAAAAGGGTTCAAAGAGTGAGTTATCATTTCATAGCGTATACTTATTTTTTGTTTTTAAGGTAATAAAATCTTTCAAAATGTGTAATGACGGATTGATTTTACATTGAAACATAAAAAATAATACTTTATATACATTCACTTCATAAATATTAAGTACTTTTTAAATAAAAACTTTGAATGCGTAAGTTGATTTTCAAAACAAACTAAGCATATTGCGTGTTTCTGACGATGATAAAGAGTACGCAACTTACTTTTGCTTGTACTTCCCCAAGCAATATTTGCATAGTTAATATAACTATGTATAAATGAGTAATAGAGTTGGATTAAAATGGTTTTGTTTAAATACTTTCTTGACTTATAGAGGACTCCTATATTTTTAGAAGCTTTAGTACAAATGTAGTCAATATATGGTTTCCATGTAACATTCTCATCAAGATAAATGCCAAGAAAACTATTAAAAGTTTCCTTTTTTGTTTCAAGTTCATCAATAAGAATTTTTGGCATGGTTGTTGGTAAAAAACGTTAGATATAGAGTGAAATAGAATGTATTTTGTTATTTCAAGGTTTAAGGTCAATTTGTTATATTTAAAGCACTCAGATACGCATTTAAGTTCTTTGTTCATATCAGAAAACAGCTCATTAATATTACTGCTTGATAAGAAAAAATTCGTATTATCAGCAAATATAATACTCTGAAGATTAGCTGCTTTGCTTAAATCATTAATATAAATTAAAAACATAAGAGGACCTAGAATAGAGTCTTGTGGAACACGACAGGTTATTTCAATATAGTCACTTTGAAGGCCATCATTATAGGTAACAAATTGCTTTCTATTTGATAAGTAACTATGAAACCATTTTAGCATATTGTTATTGATTCCATAGTATTCGAGCTTTTTAAGCAATATTTTATGATCAAAGGTATCGAAAGCCTTCGAAAGATCAATAAAGACTCCTAGGGTATATTGCTTTTTTTTGAAACATTCTGAGATTTCCCTAACAAATTGAGTAACTGAGTGCTCAGTTGAAATATTTTTTTTAAAGCCAAGCTGTTGGGAATATAGTATATTACTTTGGTCAAAATATTTAAATATTCTATTATATATTATTCTTTCCAATAATTTTGAAAAAGTTAAAAGAACCGAAATTGGGCAATAGTTGTTAATATTTGAATTATCCGTGGGATAATTCAGAAGAATACTCATTGTTATAATGAGATTTATTTATAAGACACAAGAAGTCTTCAAACGAACTCTCGGTCATAGGAACTTTTTTAGAGAGATTGGTTGCAATTTCAGTAAAAAATTTATTAAATATGTTTGCAATTTTGCTCGGTTCACATATATTTACATCTTCAAATTTTATAGGTTGTGGTATAGAACTTAAGTGATTTTTTGATTTTCCTGTTATCTCTTTTATTATTTGCCAGGTGCGCGTTGAGTTGTTTTTAAACTTATTGATCAGATTAGTATAATAATTTATTTTTGATTTTTGCGAATTTTTTCAAATAAATTTTTATAATTTTTATATATTTTTTTATTTGCGGAAGATTTAGTTTTTAAATATTTTATATGCAACTTCTGCTTTATTTTCGAAGATTTTTATAAGCCTGTTATAATCGAAGGACTATTGAAGGTTTTATGACTTATAAATTTTTCACATACTGGAAAGTTCGCTTCATATACTAAGTAGAATGTTTCAAAGAATTTGTTATAAATAGTACTTGCATCTTCATTAAAGTTGATGTGCCCCCAATGAAGAAATGATAGTTGATGTTTAAAATCATTTATTTTTTTGTCGTTGTAAATTCGTTTTTTTACAGTTCTATTTTGTTTAATTTTATTTGATAATGTTGCGTTAAGGGTTAGGAAAATAGGGAAGTGGTCACTGGTGGTCCGATATATCAGTTTTTACGATACCTTTTTGCATGGAGTTATTAAAGATGTCTGTAGTAAAAATATTGTCAATGAGAGTAGTAGAATTTTTTGTTACTCTAGTTGGATGATTGATTAAGGGAATTGCGCCTGCTAAAAAAATTTCATCATAGAAACTTTTCACTTTTTTGTCGTTGTTATAAATAAGACAGTCCATATTAAAATCCCTAATTATAAAGTTTTTTTTTCTTTCTTTGTTACCAGCGTGAACTATATTATGTTGCAAATAAGAGCTAAAATTTTCGCACGCGACGTCAGGTGGCCTATAGCAGCTGCTTATAAGTATGTTTTTCCCTTTGTTAATAATTAATTTATTTGTTGCGATCTCTTTACCTTTGTCAGAAACGCTCAAATCGCTTCTAAAGCTTGGTTTCCAATAGTTGTAGAAATGTTGTGCAACAGTTGTGCGCTTATATTGTACAACAATTGTTGCCGAGATTTGTTTGATTCTATTTCCGCAACCTTTGTTTTACAACATAAATTTTGTTGTACAACCGACTTAAGTTGTGCAAATTACGCAAGAAAATGTTTCCATTATAAAGCATTATTGTTGTACAACTGTTGTACGACATTTCTACAACTATTGGAAACCAAGCTTAACTTTATACGAAATGTTTTCTTTGACGTATATCAGAATTCCTCCACCGCGTTTATTTGTTTGTCTTTCTAATAAGACTAATTCAAAATTCTAAAGATGAAAATTAGAATTATTTTCAAGTTCGATAGAAGAGCACCAAGTTTCCGTAACACATATAATATTAAAAATGTTTTCAGTTTCTTCAAGAAAATGTCGAAAGTTTTCATTATTTTTGCTTAAACTCCTTATATTAATGTGGAGGATTCTGATTCTTTCACTATTTACATCATTTACATTTTTGAAAAGAAATTCTTTACTAATGCTGGGGTAATGATATAAACTGTCCGTGTACATATCACTAAAAAAATTTACATCTGGGTCTGCGTTTTCATCTGACATAATGTATTTTTCGTAAAAATTATAGGTTAGCGATTGAAAGTCATTCATTTTTGTAATTATTTTATACGTGCACAGTTTAAAGAATTTCTTTTTGTTATTGTAATTATTAATCGTGCGTTATCAATTTGTTATAGACAAATTTTGCATACTTACCTGACGATCTTAATTCTTTAGCTTTTGCGAAGAGTATTTTTCTTTTTTCAATCGTTCTTTGGCTGTAGTCATCTTTGAGATATATCCGTTCATTCCAAAGCTTTAGTCGTTTATAATAATGTAATATTTTTTCTTTGTCTTTACAGTTTAGGAACTTTACAACTATTGTTCGTCGCTTTTTTTGTCCAGATTCATTTTTTTTCCAGTTCTGTGGGCTCTTTCTATTTGAATGGCATGTTTTATATTTAATTTTTCTTTTATAAAATATTTTACTTTGGGGTCGTCCATAAAGTACGTACGCCAAAAATTTCGAAAAATTGACCCCCCCCCCACCCCCTTGTGCCATGCGTACTTTTTAGCCCCCTCCCCCCGTTGAAAAGTACGAACGCTTTTGAAAGACCCCCCCCCCCCCCTTTTTTTCTCTTTATAAGTTAAACACAACATTATTTTAGAAATTAAAATATTAGGAATCGTCCATATAGTACGCCGGGAATGAATAAAATATTAACTCATCAAAAAGTGGTGATATTCTTTATATTTCAAAACGTTCCATTCGATTAAAATAATTGCTCAATACTTTTCAAAAACAATATGAAGTATAAAAAGAATTTTGGAATTTCTTCATATTTTAATTTTTAATTAGTTAGCGCGATGACTGTGTTGTTAAGGGTAACAACTTTAAAAGCTAAAGTTTTAAAGTATTGTTAAACTTTAAATATTAATTTTTGAAATTGTTATTTAAAAAGTATTTTTTACAATTTTATAAATTTTATTTTGTAAAAAATATTTTATAATGAAAATAAGATACTATAAATTATTTCAAAACTAAACAAACAACCCCCGTTTGCATTTATTGTACCTTGTAAATTTAAGTTGTGCTTTAAATAGTTAGTTAAAAATTAGTTTGAAGGCGGAATTATTAAAATGAATAATAATGAAAAGTACAACATTATTTACCAACAAGTAGCAAAAGCTATGCCACAAAAAAGTAAACAGGAGCAACAGAAAAAAGCTAATCGATTGTGGTATAAAGTTAAGCATAAAGAATTGACGTATGAATCAGTTTTAAAAGAACTCACACGAAACACAATGGAAAGCAAAAGTCAGTTGATGTCTTTTTGGTCTAATGTTAAAACATCAAAGAATCAATCTATTGCAGTGAGGCTTCCTCTCATAAACGAAATATCAGATGAGGGACCAGAAGCTTTGCTAACATCCGATGAAGCAGACAAAATAGATTTTATAATCGATGAAACACTAGCTACTTCTTCTAAATTTGATATTCAAAAAAGTGAAAAACCACAAACAAAAGTACCGATTGATCAGCCGCAAAAACCTCATACTCCCCAACAAGAGAAAATTCAAACTGAAATTTCGCAGTTAAAAGAGCAGCTGTTAACATTGGTAAATGTGCGCCGTGCAGGGTTGATAACTGACGAACTTAAAATAAAATCAATTTTTGTTGAAAAGCAAATAAAAATAAAACAAACCCGTCTTAAAAAAATGAAACGCGAGGCAATCCGTCAAAGACAACGGAGAGCAAGTTTAAAACGAACGCTTAATGATATCGTTGATGACACGCCCCACTTAAAATCAAAACTTTCTAAATTCAATAGAGAAAAAAATGGTAGACCAGCTGTAATTGAAGATCAGCCAGATCTTCTTAATAGGAGCCGCTGCTAGCGATAGACGAAGATCGCAGGAGTTACGTTCATGTAAGACACTTGATGACTTAAATAAAAGCCTACTAAAACTGGGTTATTGTTTATCGCGATCTGCAACTTATTTAAGACTGATGCCTAAGCGATCAAACACACTTGAGGGAATACGTCACATTAAGACAGTTCCTGTGAAATTGATCAGGACTGCTAATACAGCCCGTGATAGGCATGTCGATGCTGGATTTACATTTGCGTGCATGCAATACATGGATGAAAT
Source organism: Hydra vulgaris (assembly GCF_038396675.1). Lineage (NCBI taxonomy): Eukaryota > Metazoa > Cnidaria > Hydrozoa > Anthoathecata > Hydridae > Hydra > Hydra vulgaris. The sequence goes on from NC_088934.1 coordinate 52,303,155, forward strand.
TTGTTCAATGTTTGGTCCAGATTCATGCTTTTATTTAAGTCTAGACGACAAAGCCAAAGTACCATTAGGATTAGCAGCTGCAACAAAACAATCACCAATTTTGATGCATCTTGATTATCAAGTACGTTTGCCAGATCATGATTTTTTAGTGGCTTCCAGACATAAACTTATACCGTCTGTTTATGCAGCTTGTATTATTGATCCAAACAAATTTGCTGACGCAGTGTCATATTCTGGACCAACGTATATTGCTATTAGATCTATGAAGCATGATAGCAGCACTGCTTTTACTCATGGCCGTGATTTGGAGCGTCTTGTTTCAATTGAAAATTTTAAGCTTCACATTTGTACTCCAGAAGGTCAGGTAAAACCTATATTTGTTGTTGCATGTGATGGAGGCCCTGATGAAAATCCAAGGTTTCCCAAACCATTGCAAGTTGCAATTGCAAGATTTATAAAATGGGATTTGGATGTCTATCTAACAGGAACTCATGCACCTCATTATTCAGCATATAACAGGGTTGAACGGCGTATGGCTCCGCTGAGTCGAGAGTTAGCAGGATTGGTTTTGCCACATGATCATTTTGGGACACATCTAAATGCATCTGGAAAAACAATTGACGTTGATTTAGAAAAAAAAAATTTTGCTAAAGCTGCAGAAACTCTAGCTGAGGTATGGTCTGATATAGTAATTGATAACTATTCTGTTTGTGCTGAATATGTTGAACCTTCCCAACTGTCACCAATACCAGAGCAAGATTCAAAATGGATTGAAAATCACGTAAGACAAAGTCAGTATTTTTTAATGATCGTTAAGTGTGATGTTCCGAGTTGCTGTAAATCTTGGCGAAGTTCCTGGAAAAAATATTTTCCTCAACGTTTTTTACCAGGTCCAGTTGAAATGTCTCATGCTGCTGAAGGAATTTTTATTCCTGAGCCAAAGGTAGCACGAAGTATTCCTAAACCTTACTTTTCTTCTCTAGCGCAGCGCTTGGGATATATAGGTTCAAAAATTTCGATGGAAGCTTCCTTTGATTTGTACTGCCCATCAATTTCACAACAAAAAATTGATCAAAGAACTTGCAAAACCTGCAAAATTTATCACGCTTCTAAAGCAAGTGTTAAGCGTCACAAATGCGTGTTTAGAAACATAATCAACACTACCTCTGAGGAAAATAAAAATGACGATGAAAACAATGATACTCAGTTAACAATAAATGAAAGTAATTCTGATCAAATTCATGTCATCGAAAACATATTTGATTGGGTGAAATCACCCTTTGATTTAGATCACCAACAATTTAAATTAATTGATTGATGAAGACTATATTATTAATTTTGTTTATACAATCTTAAAACGATGTTTTGAAACCTATAAAGATAACAGTTTTTTTTTTAGTTTGTGATTACTTAAAAAATTTTTATCACCCTGCCCTTAACCACAACCTATACTTTAAAAGGTACCAAACAAACACTCTTGCCAGTTTGTTGATTTAAAAGTTTCCTGTTTGCCAGCAAAAGCGCTTAAAGATCAACTGCACAAATTTTTTAACAAGTCTTTTTTGTTTAATTTTGTGTAAACGATCTTTTAAATGATTGCAAAGTAATACACTCACTGTCACCTTGATGTTCAAATTTTCAAACACTAAATTGATTACTTTCATTTTTTTAGCTCAAATACTTTTCAAAAATTTATAATCTCCAGTTTTCTCAAGCTTCTTTGTTTATTATATTTATCAAAAAAATTACCCTAGATAAGATGATACAATTTTGTAATGTGACATTTTTTATATTTAAGAAATAAGAACTATGTTCTCATACACAAAAAATTTTCGTATTTATATAAGATTGAGCACAAATTTGTTTTCCTCGCGGTAATTAATCTCATACTTTAATTGCGATACAACAACATAGGTGGAGGGTATGCAAAAAACTGTGAAAAAACTATCCAGGCTGGATATAGTCAAAACAATTGTTTTGACCGTCGCAAGCAAATCTTTTTGAATATCGCAAGAAAATACAATAATTGTGCATTATCATTAAAACTTTCCCTATTCCTAAATAACTAATAAACGTAACCAAGCATGTGAGATGTTACATTTATAAAACGCTTCAAACGTAACTATGAGGTGCCACTTAAACGTTCCTGCCTGTTTATTTGAAACTAAAAACCCACAACATTTTTACCAGACCCATTAAAACTTATTACGTTTTTATTGTTAAATTTAAACAAATTTTTCTAACTTTCAAGTTCCTTTCGTAAAAAGAACTTTAAAGTTTCCAAAAATAAATTGTAATTAGATCTTCTTTAAGGGCAAGTATACTTCCCTCCCTCCTCAACTGTCATTTCATAGTGACGGTCATGGTTTTATAATTTAAAAAAAATTATTTATTTATTATTATATTCAAAAATATCTAGTTATTTATTAAAAAACATCTAGCTATAGATAAGTATTTGTGAGTGGTGATAAGTTAGAAATACAAGCATTAAGAAAAATTACTTTTTTTAATTAGTGCGTACGTACTTTTATATTCAACCCCTCCCCCCCCCCCATACGCTTTCGTACGCTTTTTGAAGACCCCCCCTCCCCCCTATGAGCGTACGTACTTTATGGACGACCCCTTTCGACTCGCTTTCTTCCCATAATTTGTTTTCTTTTTCTTCAAATCCTTGAAACCTTAAGTTGTTTCTCCTGCTGCGATCTTCTAATTTAGCAATTTCATCTATAAAAATTTCGCTTGAATTTTTTTTTTCGTAACATTCGTTTTGAAAGTTCATTCCGTTGTTTATTGTAGCAATTTCATTTTTTAGTAATATGTTTTCGTTTTTTAATTGCTCTATTTTCTCTTCAAGTTTGTCAATTTATTCTCCAAAGATTTTAATAAAGTATTTTCATGAGCTTCTAATAGTTCTTTCACTTGATTTCGCGTGATTGTTAAACTTTTAGCCATTTTTTAATTACCCAGCAAGCACACAACGTTGAAACAACGTTGAAATAACGTTGATCGACGTTGATCAACGTTATTTCAACGTTGTTTCAACGTTGTGTGCTTGCTGGGTAAAAAGAAAGAGCGTCTTATCTCGACGAAAGCTTCACGCAAAAAAAGATATATATAATATATATATATATATATATATATATATATATATATATATATATATATAATATATATATATATATATATATATATATTTATATATATATATATATCTTTTTTTGCGTATATATATATATATATATATATATATATATATATATATATATATATATATATATATATATATATATATATGTGTGTATGTATTTATATATATGTATGTAATTATATATATGTATGTATGTATGTATGTATGTATGTATGTATGTATGTATGTATGTATGTATGTATGTATGTATGTATGTATGTATGTATGTATGTATGTATGTATGTATGTATGTATGTATGTATGTATGTATGTATGTATGTATGTATGTATGTATGTATGTATGTATGTATGTATGTATGTATGTATGTATGTATGTATGTATGTATGTATGTATGTATGTATGTATGTATGTATGTATGTATGTATGTATGTATGTATGTATGTATGTATGTATGTATGTATGTATGTATGTATGTATGTATGTATGTATGTATGTATGTATGTATGTATGTATGTATGTATGTATGTATGTATGTATGTATGTATGTATGTATGTATGTATGTATGTATGTATGTATGTATGTATGTATGTAAGTTTCTACGCATGTAGTTGCACTGATGTTATTTCACTTTGATAATTTAAAAGATGTAACTACATCTGTAAAATCCACAGATGCAGTTGCGCAAATGTTATTACACTTTGATAATTTGAAAAATATAATTAATTTTGTAATATTAATTTAACAGATGTTATTAATCACCAATAAAATTTCAGATGTTGTTGGACAGATGTTATTATATATGGCAAAAACTGATGTTGTTACCTTGACCCGTTAAAAGAACTTTTTATTAATTGCTTTTAACAATTTTGAACTATTTTTACTTTTATACTATAATCAGATTTTTACCTATACTGGAAAAGCTAACTAAAAAAGTAATGTTTAGTATTATAAAATGAACTTATTTCTAAAACATTAGATATCAAGGTTAAAAGTCTTTAAATTTTTTTGAATTCGTTTGTTGCTTAATACTATGAACAAAAAAAATGGTTTTAAGGCTCCTAAAACCCATATTTTTGACTAGTCTCGGCAGAGCCGTAATCGCCGGGGGGGGGGGGGGCAGGGGTATAGGCCTCCCCAATAATTTTTAAAAAATATTTTTTTTAAGGCCATGCCTTAAAAAAAATATTTTATTTCAATCGAAGAAACCCTAGGCCCCCCCAATATTAAAATTGTGGTTACGGCTCTGCTCGGTATCAATTTATTGCATGTATGTATTTGCCTATAAGAAAAATTTACATTGTAACTATATAAATAATGGCGGATAAAGTATGTGCATAATTTAAGACGACGAAACATATTGCAAGACGGATTTTTCCCATCTTTCTTGTCAACACTTGTACTACGAGGACAAAGATAAACCTGTCGATGATCAATTTAAACATATCAGACGAGAAAAATATGCATTTAAGTTCCTTGTGTGGCAAGCAATTTGTAGCTGTGGTATGCAGTCCTCTTGTTTCGTCACTAAGAAGACCTTGACTGCCGATCTCTACATCAAAGAATGCCCATAAAAAATACTTTTGTCATTTATGAAAAAACACAAATAACGATGTCTCTTTTGACCAGATCTTGCTGCTTCTCACTGTTCTAAAAAATTTATACTGTGGTGCACCGATAATTATATAAAAATTGTTTCTAAAGATGAGCAAGATTGATGATTTTTACCCTTTTCATTGATATCCCAATTTGATATACCCTTTTCATTGATATCCCAATTTCTTAATCTAAAAGTAAGTTTATAATGAAATTACTGAACTACCTTGCAATGTTATAAAACATTTAATTGCTAGATATTTTGCATCTTTTCATTAAATAGGGATTGTAAGTAGTGTTGAAGGAAATGCAAAAGCACTTGTTGGAATAAAGCAACCTTAATAATGGTTGCTTCAAGCTTAGCTGGTAGTCAAAAAAAAAAAAAAAAGCATAAACAAAAACAAGAATAGCACACGTGCACTTAACTTCTCTATTTGCCTTATTGTCACGGTCCAATTGGGCGCTAATAACAACTTTTGTTTTTATTGTTTGTTTATTTAACTTACTATATATAAACTTGTTTTGTTAAAGTTCTTTTTTATTTATATTTATTTATTCTATTGTATAAGGTAAATATTTATATAAAATAAAATTTGTATAAAAACACTTTACACTTACTATATGGGTTTGATGATGGCCTCTGTCTTCTAATTGCTCCAACCATTCTTCTTATTTCTCGGACATTTCTTTTACTTGTTGTTTTGGTATTTCCCCGTTCCGACTAATTTCGAAACATTTGACCTTTTTTTCTATCTGTGAAAAGTCTTAGTTTTAGTTTTATAGAGTAATGTGTTTAAAAGAATCGATCCTTTACCTCTTCAGTGTCATGGAAAAGAAAAATATTTAACTTGATTTTGTAATCGAGTGACAAAACTTACAGTACTTTTTTCTTCATATTGTTTTGAGCTTGTAATTGTTTTGTGCTTCATTTTGTTTTGTGCTTGTATTGTTCATACATACATACATACATACATTTTTTGTTTATAATGTATTCCATCATAATCAATCATAAAAACAGAAAGGAAGGAGAGAGAGGGATGGGAGCGGGAAAAAAGTCACGTAGCGCCAAATGTGGCATACACTTCTTTTTTTATTTTTGTAAATTATTTTTTATTTGGTTGCTATGTATACATAACTTTTCGTAGCAACAACCAATCTTTGGTATTTGCATCGCATAATTTTTCATGTTTTTTTCATAACTGCCAATTTTTAAATAATTTTATTTTCATCTTTACTTGTAAACAGCTCTAAAGGAGCAACGCAAACTAAATATAAAAAAATTGCATTATATAAGTTACGAGAACTTAAATATTTGTTTAAAAATGCATTGACTAATTGAGCCATCATATCCTGCCTTGTAATTTAGCGTTGCTTTATCAAACTCCTGAGACAAAATAGCTTCTCTCTGTAATTCCAATAATCTTTTTTTATGATCTTGATATGAAATATTAGCTGAATATTATACAAGTATGTAAGTGCAACTAACATGTTATTACAACAATTGTTATTACAACAATTGTTATTACAACAATTCTGTTTTTTCAATTATTACAAAATGTTTTTTTTTTCAATTTATTTAATTAATTGAATTATTATAACATGTTATTACAACAATTCTGTTATTACAACAAATTGTTACAACTCCGATATTAATATCAGAGTTGTAAAATAATTACACTATCCTACTAATAGTAGGATAGCCTAGTTATTTTACAACTCTGATATTAGCATCAGAGTTGTAACAATTGTTGTAATAACAGAGATATAACAATTGTTACATGCTAATATATGCAACTTTTGTTACATGCTGATATATACAAATTTGTTTTTCTAAAGGATTATTTTGAATGTGTTTTGATTTTAACAGAAAATAATATTTGATTAGTTGTACAATTATCCTTAGTTGTATTATTTTTTTTATATTTAGTTTTTATAGACCAATATGAAAGTCTATCATGGGTTTACCAGAAGGGTTTTTTAATTATGTAACAATACTTTTTGAGGTGAAATTAATATCTTTTGTCAATCTTTAAAATCAATTTCTCTCTTGTCAATCCGTTCATTCATTTCATTCAAATTTCAAAACAATATGATTGCATTCAATCCATTTTTTTTTTTAACATTTAATAAAAATTCATAAAATTATTCGTTACCTCCTCGTAGTGCATCAGCCTAATGTTAGTATAAAAATGGTGACACCTTTTTATACTAACATTATAAAAAATTATGTAAATTTATGAAAAAATTATGAAAAAAGCTGCTTTGCTTTATTCATATGTACATCCTGTGGTAAATACATATCGTCTACATTATCTACACTTGCAGTTACTGTTTGGCATTTGCTGATACCAAATCTGCATAGATAATGATAAATCAGTTGCTGTTTTTTCAACCAATTTATTAACATATATATATATATATATATATATATATATATATATATATATATATATATATATATATATATATATATATATATAAATTAGTAAAAAACACTTATCTAACTTTTATCTTCTACATATATATATATATATATATATATATATATATATATATATATATATATATATATATTTTACATATATATATATATATATATATATATATATATATATATATATATATATATATATATATATATATATATATATATATATATATATATATATATATATATATATATATATATATATAGAGAGAGAGAGAGAGAGAGAGAGAGAGAGAGTTGCAACTCAAAAAAAACATGCGCGTTTTTTTTATAATTTTTTTTTGCAAAAAAAAAAGGCCTGTCCTAAAAACATATTTTTAATGGTTTTTTTTGTTTTTTTTAGGTGTCCATTAAATTTTATATATCAATTTTACTTTAAAAAGTTAAAGTGTCAGTAAAACATAAAAATATACATGTTTTTTATTAAATGTAATGTATTTTACCCTATATAATATTTCTTACAAATTTATAGAGTTGCAACCCAAAAAAAACGGTTTTTTTCTTCTCAAAAACTGTTTTTTATAGTTTTTTTATTTTTTATTTTTTTAGTATTTATTAAATTTAAGATATTAATAATACTTGAAACAGTTTCAGAGGCATTAAACCTTCAAAATATGAATGTTTTCTGTTAAATAAAATGCATATTTAAAAAAATAACAGTATTAAATATTAAAAAAAAAATTAAGTAATTTTTTTAATATATCTCAAAAAAACTATACTAGTAGCTACTAGTTAATTGTAAGTATAACACTACTGAATGAATGAAATAAAAATGTTATTTCAGCAGTGTTATTTCATTCATAAAAATGAATGAAATATCACTGCATTGCAAAATACAAAAATGAACCAACAGTTATATAAAATTTACTTTAATGTTTTATTTACTTTTGTAATAAAAATAACACAATAACTAAGTTTGTATAACTAATGAAAAAAACTTAATATTAAACAATTTTAAAAATATTGTTTATATTTATTTAAAAAAAAATGCCAGGCAGAAAAAAATGTTTTGTAGCTACATTGTTCAATGAGGCACCTTTAGAATCTGGAGGTTCTAAAATTCAACAAGTTATATGGAAATTTTGCAGCTTAAAGCTATCAAAAAATGGCACTCGAATGACCGAGCACATTGCAAAATGTATGAAATGTGGAGATCAAATAAAAAACAAATATTTGAACGATATGCCTTTCAAACAAAAGAAAGTTCAAACTGAACTAATGATGGAAGAAGATATTCCTGAAAACTTACCTATTCAATGTATGGTAAAAAAGAAAAAAATATGTTTATCATCTGCTATATTGCAATTTCCAATTGAGTCCTTCTTTCGAACCCCAAGCTGTTGTGGAAACCAACGCAGGTCTACAACCCCTAAGTTTGGAGACTGTAAGCCAAATAAAACCAATTCAGATAAGCCTCCCTTGAAATGATTGCATTCTTCAACAAGAGTTCCATTCACACCTCAGAAAAATAAAATTGCATCCTACATTTTCTCAGACAAAATGACTAATGAACAAATAGTAAGAATTATATTTAGAATATTTAATACTTTCAAATATTTAGCAAACTTTATTTAGTACATAAGTAATTTTTGTAATAACAATTTTTGTAAATTTCATGTTTTTACAGGATGAATCGCAAATGGATTTAGCACGCGCTGTCTATGGTACTAAGTGCTCATTATGAGTTTTTAAAAATAAACTATGGATAGACAGCTTTGCAAAATTGAGACCTGCATTTAAATTACCTAACCGTGATATGTTGTCTAATTCCCTACTTGAAAGGGTTTATAATGAAACCTCAACTACCGTTAAAGAACTTGTGGGAACTGCTTTAAGTGTAGCAATTTTGTGTGATGGGTGGAGCAATATCAGGCAAGGAAAATATGATTTAAAATAGTAGGACTATTTATCTACGTTCTGATTTGTGCACTAGTATAGGAGTATCCAATACCTAGATACTTTTAAACGTTATATAACAAAATTATGTAACAATGTAAGCTACACATATATAATTTAGGTGCATTCTAACTTCATGTGTATAATTCATAAATAATAAAAATCAGTAATAAAGATAAATTTTACTATTTACAGGAATGAAGGAATCATTAATTTTGTTGTAACGGTACCTCAACCTATATTTTGGACCAGCATAGAAACAGGTAGTCTTTTTAGATTAATTTTAGTTATCATGTCTTCAGAATTGTCAGATAGCAAGTTTTATTTTATATTCTCCAAAGTTGTAAAGTTTTTCAAAAATATTTAAATTTTTATAGTTTATTATAATTATTAAACGTATAACTCTTTATTTAGGCGCAGAAAGTCATACTGGCGAATATATGGCAAATATAGTTAAAAAAATAATATGCGATGTTGGACCTATGAAAGTTCTTGGTGTTTGTTCTGATAATGCAGCCAATATGAAAAAAGCATGGCAACTAATAGTTACTGAATTTCCTCACATATATCCTTGTGGATGCCTGGCACATACCTTAAATTTAATTTTTACTGATGCGAGTACCTTGAAATCAATAGCAGATTCCCAAAGAAATTGCACAATGGTGGTAAAAGGGATAAAGAACTCTCAAATTTTATCAGCTTTGTTAAAACAACATCAGCAGAAATCAGGACAAATCATTCAACAATCACTAAAGCTTCCAGTAACAACTAGGTTTATTAAAAATTAATTTTATAATAAAATTAAACATAAAAACATAAAAAATAAAACATAAAAAGTATTATTATAAATTTAAAAAAAATTTATATTACATTATAAATCATAATACTTAGTATGGAAATAACATTAGGCAAATAAATATTTAATTATAAATAAATATATTCTTCAGATGGGCTTCAATTATACATTGTATGGAAAGTCTTCATAACAACAGATTAGCACTACGGGGATTAGCTATTGACGATGAAGCAAAATCTCTTGCTAAGCCTATTCAAAACCTATTGTTGTCAGAAGTGTTCTGGGATAAAGTGGATGGGTTTATCAAGTTATTAAAACCAATAGCCATAGCCATTGCAGCAGTTGAAGGAGATAAATTAAGTCTCTCCATTGTTGCAAAATCATTTTCAGATTTAGAAAAGTCTTTTCAGGACAATATCCTTTGCAGTCCAATTCTAAAAAGCGAGGAAAATGCTATGATGGAAATAATTGCCAAAAGACGGAAATTTCACATTCGAAACATTCATCTTGCTGCAAATTTAGTGGATCCACGTTATAAAGAATGTCATATCTCTGGAGATGAAATGGTGAGTATTTTCAGAATTTAATCCTCATTTAAATTAATTGAAAAAAAAGGAAATTATATTTAAAATGAATTAAGATGCCTTATTTAAAACATCTTCTTTAGATTGATGCCATTGAAACGCTACATAAATTAGGAAAAATGGATTCTTCTATTAAAGAATTTGATGACAAAATTTTGGGTGAGATAGCTGATTATAGATCAAACGAAGGACTTTTTGCAAAACCTTTTATATGGGTTTCAGTAAAACATTCATCTCCTGTAAGTTGGTGGAAGGGAATATGTTGTTCTTGTGCTCCAATACTATCAAATATTGCAAGTAAAATTTTATTACTTCCACCAACAAGTGCTGCAGTCGAAAGATCATTTAGTAGACAATCTTGGATCCACAATCAAAAACGGAATAGATTAACAAATGACAGAGCTTCAAAATTAGTATTTATATCACATAACTTATAACTCAAAAATCTAAAATGTAATGCAGAATTATCAACAAGTCAAAGCCAAGAATTTTTTCTGGACAATGATACTTCACAGAGTTTAGAGTCAGAGGTATCAAGTGACTCTGAAGAATACGGATTTGACTTTACAATAGAAGACCTTAATGAACAAGAAAGCCAGAATACAGAGTCTTTTGTTAATTAAAAATAAATTTTTCAAGTGATTTACTATATATTTATCATATATCATGTTACTATTATATATTGTATTACATTTATAATAAAAATAGAAATTAAATAAAAGTAAATAATTTTTTTTAATCTAAAAAAACAAAAAAAACACAAAAAACACAAAAAAAACACAATAAAAAAAAAACGGTTTTTTTTGCAACTCTCTCTCTCTCTCTCTATATATATATATATATATAAATATATATATATATATAAATATATATATAAATATATATATATATATATATATATATATATATATATATATATATATATATATATATATCCAGTAATGAAAGCAAAACTTTAAACTAATTGGCTTGTAGCTAGGTGGAATTCTCTACTGGCAAACATTTTTAATGAAACTTATTTCTTTACTATCTTTTCAATTATTCCTTGTTATCTTAAAAGATCTTAAAATCTTTAATTATATTTTAATTTTAATTTTTAATTAAACTTTAAAATGTCACTAGTGACATTTTAAAGTTTTTTTTAGTTTTGAAATTTTTTGAGTGAAACAAATCAAAGGATTTCATTCTACCCAAATGGCTTGTTTTGGATTTTAAAATTTTACATTTTGATGTATTTGTTTTTTTAAATGCCATTTTGATTCCAGCTGGCTTAGATTTTAGATTGCCTCAGCCTAGCTTCGGCTCTGCTCCTTTTAAAAACACCAGTTTTTTGGTAGCTCCAGTTCTGGCTCTAAAACCCTGTTTTGTTTAACTCAGTTACTTTAGGGCATTCAGAAGGTTTGCAATAACTAAATATAAAATGATTTATTGCAGTCTGTAAGTACAGAAGGAATTCCATCCAAGTTACTTTTTAAACATATATTTTGCTTTTTTAAACTAGTCTTAAACAACAGTATCGTCAAAAAACAGATCCATTTATAAATTTACAGATTATTTCGGAAACCTGCCTGTAACAGTATTTCTTTTGAATATACTAAAATGAATTATTAATTTAAATAAATTCATTAATATAGTTCATTAATTGTGCCTTATAAGTATTATTCAGGGGTTTAATTGGATTTTTAATTTATATTTTTTTTGTATAGATATGCATTAGTTAACTTGGGTTATCTGTGAATTAAATTTAGAGTTACATAAACAAATAAAGAACCTTTAACATTTTTGTTTTAGTTTTTTATTTGTTAATCATTTTAATTTTCTTCTTCAATGTCTGGATTTGTACCATATGTTTTTTGAACTTTACCACTCACCAAAGTCTAAAATCTGTTTTTTATGTTTTTGAAATTTTTGTTCAAGGTAATAAATTTATCCAAATACAAAACAATTTATATTTTAGTGACCTTAAAGAATTAAAGGAAAAAACTGCAAGTCTACAAAATCAACATGATTTGTTGCTTATAAACCATAAAGAACTTCAAGAAAATTATGACAGCTGCTTCCTTAGGCTCAAAGAACTTCAAGAAAAAGTAAGTTTTTTAGATAAATAAATGTTTAAATGTCGAAACTCAGTTTAAACACATGTTAAATCTACCCTTAAATCCAAATTATAAATCTCAATAAACACTCTAAATGCGATGTAAGGCTCAATAAACACTCTAAATATGGTGTTTATTGGACCTAAAAGGGAAAAACTGTTGTGTACATTATTTTACAGTGCACAACACAGGCTATTTAATTTACTGAAAAAGACGCAGCAATTTTTGGATAAAGTCGTTGTTGTTGGTTCTATATTTATGGATCTCTCTTGACTTGTTTTAGCTTAGTGTTAAGTGCTTATTGGTTTTCTAATGAAAGCCTTAAACTGTTGTTATCCTACATATCTGCTCGTAAACCAATAATGAGATTAGAATCGTTGTTTTCAATGTGCCTCAGGGTTCAATAACAGAATCAATTTTTGGTAATGTTAATTTATTCCTCTAAAGGTAAACATTTTTGGGATTACATTGAATCAAGATATAGATAGTTTAATCATCGTATTGAAAGTCTATGTAGGAAAGTGTAAATATATATGTATGTATATATATATATATATATATATATATATATATATATATATATATATATATATACACATACATATCTATACATGTATATATATATAAATATAAATATATATATATATATATGTATATATATATATATATATATATATATATATATATATATATATATATATATATATATATATGACTATATATATATATGTATCTATATATGTATATATATATATATACATATATATATATATATATATATATATATATATATATATATATGACTATATATATATATGTATCTATATATGTATATATATATATATACATATATATATATATATATATATATATATATATATACATATATATATATATATATATATATATATATATATATATATATATATATATATATATATATATATATATATATATATATATATATATACATATATATTTATATATATATATATATATATATATATATATATATATATATATATATATATATATGTATATATGTATATCAATCAATCAATCAGTCAAAGTTTATTGACAGGCTCAAGGCCCAATATAATAAATATACAATGGGTAAAATAAAGTAGATTAGAATAAAACAAAGACTAATGCACTTGAACATAAACAAAACCCAAGAAAAAAAATAAAAAAATAAAATAAAGATAAGAAATTAAAGTGTTATAAATATAACTCAGCTCTCCATTTAAACATCAGTGGAGACAGCAAAAACCTGTCTGAGTTAACAAAAGCTTTTATGACGAAGTTCTCACTATTCTGCAGCAGTAACAGTGAGGAGTATTGTTGCTTGCGAATTACAACATTAAGTGAATGGGCACCATGTTTCAAAAATAATTCACTTGCACTGTTCCATGGTGGCTTGTTTAATATCAAGCGAAGTGCATTATTATATGCAACACATAAGCGATGGAATGAGTCTTTTCTCCAAAGATACCACAGCTGATGATCAGATTCATCTGCGAAAAAAATCATTCGCATTCACTTGAGAAAATGAGGATGGTATGAAAAGCGTATACCAAATAAACTAAATTTTTATATGTTTTTTCTACAAGTTATTCACAAAATATATGAATCTATTATCTTTTATTTAATTGTAGTGTTATTGACAGATTTCTTATATCAGTTTCTCTAAATTTCACTTAAGTGTTAATTTTTTCTTGCCATTTTGTTTGGTTTAAAATGTGAGTGCATTGAGTTAATTTAACATCTTTGTCAGCAGGCAACCTTTTCTCAATTGGGAATTTCCATTTCTGTGCGTGATTTTTTATTTTTCTTTGTTTTAGCAATTAAGAGATGAGACTTAGAGCAATATGCAAACTATTATGATTTTCTTGAAAAACTTTTATAACAAAAATATTTTTATCATATTTTAGGCTACCTGAATAAATTAAAAATATATATTTTGATCATTTTATTTTTTTGCAAAATATCGCCACTGTTTGAAAATAAAAAAACAATTTTCAAAACGCTATACTTTAGCTAGAAATAATTGATAACTGCCATTTCTCATTGAAAATATACTAAATATGAGTCGTAGAAGTATAATATTTCACTTAAAATACTCACAAGTAATTTATTTTCTTAAAAATATCTACATGAAACTTACTAATTTGCAACTTCCGTGCGTGACTTCCGTGCATGATCATTCATGAACTGCATTTGAATGATTGCTGTGACTCTATGATACATAGTGCAATCCTGTAACTTTCTGGAAAACTTTTTTTTTAAACATCTTCGCTTCCAACAAGGCTGCAAGCAGCCACTAATTTAAGTTGGAAGTTACTGTAAGAGAAAAGATGAAGATTGTAGAGCAAGATAACGATTGACGGACGATTTAAAAGATTGCAAATTATATGAATCAAGAAAGCAAGATGAAGGAAGCGAATTCCAAAGAGCTGATGTTCGAGGAAAAAAACTAGACGAATAAGCGTTTTTGGAGCACTTAGGAACAGTCACATAAAAAGGATGACACTTAATTGAATGACGAGTAACACGAGAATGAATTTTAGTAGATGGCACAAGAGACGCTAGCTCTTTCGAGCAGTGCCCATTATAGTATTTGTAGAAAAGAGAAAGAGAAGCAACATTACGACGATGTGATAATGGTTGAAGGTTGGCTGCAAGAGCAGGTCCAACTATGTTTACAATGCGTTTTTGCACCTTGTCTAAAAGAGAAAGGGCATCATTAGAAGATCCGCCCCAGATATGGCAACAGTATTCCATACAAGGCCGGATTTGAGATTTATAGAGGTAGAGAATAGAATCCAGAGTAAGAAAGTGGCGAGCTCGATAAAGAGATGCAACCTTAGCAGATGCTAATTTTGCAACCGATTTGATATATGGTTTCCAAGAAAGATTGGAAGTAAGAGTTAATCCTAGAAGATGAAGAGTAGGTGACTCATCGAGTACATCACCATTCATAAATATAGGAAGATCTAAATTATTGCGATAACGATTGGCTGAAAAAAATTGGGTTTTATCTGAATTAAAGTTCACCAGCCACTGTGAGCCCCATGCTGTAGCATAAGTGAGATCCTTTTCAAGCTCAAATGCCCCCTCCAGGCAATCAGAGGGTGTTGGTTTCTTATCACGACAAGAATAAATGGTAGTATCATCAGCAAACAATGCCACCTTAGATGTGAGAATATCTGGAAGATCGTTAATGTAAATTAAAAAGAGTATAGGGCCAAGGATAGAACCTTGAGGAACCCCTGAAGTTACAGAATAAGAAGAAGAGTGTTGTCCATCGAGGACAACTTTTATGCTACGATTGGAAAGGAAGGATTCAATGATCTTAAAGATGTTGCCGGATACACCATAAGAAGAAAGCTTATGGAGAAGACCAGCATGCCAAACTTTATCAAACGCTTTTGAAATGTCAAGAGCGATGGCCTTAACCTCTCCACCTTCATCTAACGCACGATAAAACCTGTCAGTTATTACTGTTAGCAAATCAGCTGTAGAACGAGAAGATCGAAGTCCATATTGATGGTCAGAAAGTAAGTTATTAGATTCAAGATGAGAAATTAAGTGTTTGTTAATTAAAGATTCAAAAACCTTGCTTATGATAGGAAATGTTATGTTATGAAACTTTACTAATGTTTAAAATATAAGGTTATGTTATGAAACTTTACTAATGTTTAAAATATAATTTAAAAAATATATATAACACTAAAGTTTATATTTTTTGAGGGATTAAAGTTTATTTATCTAGTAACTAAAGTTACTAGATAAATGAACTTTAATTAATTTAAACGAATTTTTCTATTCTGTGCGTGATTCTGTTTCAAACTTAATTTATTATTTGTTAACATTACTAATGTATACCATTTTTTGTTTACAAAATATTTATATAGGTTAGAAATAAATGAGAGCAAATAGAAGATCGCCAGTTTTATCATTATTAAAGTAATAGACAAAACATATATGAGTTTCCGTGCATGATTTTTTGGAAATGCCCAATTGACTCTTTTAGTTTTATGTAAAAGGCATTCAGATCAATTGCCAAATTATTTTTGGAATTTTTATTGCAGAGTAAAACTCCATGAAAACGGAGATTCTGTGCAGACACTGAAGCAAATTTGCAATAGAGAGCACCATTTTTTACCTATATGATTGACAATGTAAATGCATACTTTTGTAAAACAAAAAATACTACCCATTTCAACACCAATAAATTCTTGAAGATCAGTTCTTCCATTTCAAAATTATTAAAGATCTGATTTCCTTTTGCAACTTTATATGCAGTTTGAAAAATGTTTGCTGTTACAATTTTCTCGTGTATTAAAGACTTAATAATATTGTTTGATAGTCTCTTTTTTAGCTTCTTATTTTTTTTTTTTTAATTTTAGGTTCCCCAAGAAGTCTTTACGGTCTTATCACAGAGCATCACCAAAGAGCATTTAAAAGGAATTTCATTCCTCCTTCTATACCAATGTTATAAAACTTGCCCAGAGGAAGCATTGAACCTGGGATCTCTAGCTTCTGAGGCAAGCACGCTAACCACTGCAGTATGGCTACTCAAAGATTTCAGTAGTAGGATTCGAAGCAGGGAGCATTGCTTCAGAAACTCTTTAAGCTAACCACTTGGCCACACAGGCATAAAAATTATTCAACAACATGAAACTCAATACTTCTTATTAAGTTTTTTTGCTTTTCTCATTGCATAGATAGTATTCTTGTTGCATAGGTTAAAATTTCTTCTACTATCTTTGATGCAACTTTTTGCCTAGCAGATTCTTTGTGATGAATGATTTTTTTACATATCTAACTTAATTGGTATTTTTATAACACTTTTTAAATAAATCAATAAAGTTATAACTTTAAATTTAAAATTTTTTTAACAGGTAATTCATTAACAATATAATAAAAACTATTTATTACTGTCGCAAGTAGCGTAAATTTTGTGTTCTATCTTTTTTAAGTAATGTAGGGATTATGAGATTAATAATAAAACAAACATTGCACAAAAACAATAGAATTTCTTTAAAATGTAAATGGTTGTGGGATTGACATTTGATATTTGCAGGATTGACATTTGATGTTTGCGGGATTGACATTTTTATGAATTAAATGTATATGTTAAAAATTAAATGGTTTAAATGTTTTACATTTAAACATTTTACATTCGTAAAAATGTTTAAATGTAAAACATTTTTCAATAACGTAAAACATTGATGCATTAAATTCTTAGCAAACGCGTTCTAACTGTATATAAATAATATGCTCAAAACAGACTTTAAACTTTTTTATATTTTTATGTAACACAAGTGAAAACGCTAAGCAACATACATTTAAGAAATACTTAAAAACCTAGTTATTCTTTGCTAGTCAAAATCCAACTCTTGTCTGTTTAAGAGTGATCAATATCTTTTTTTAAAAAAATAGATCAAATAATATTAAAATATTTTAAATGAAAAAATACAAATAATATTATAAAGATTATAAAGTTGTATTTTTTCATTTAAAATACTTTGATAATATATATATATATATATATATATATATATATATATATATATATATATATATATATATATTTATATATATATATATATATATATATATATATATATGTATATATATATATATATATATATATATATATATATATATATATATATATGTATATATATATATATATATATATATATATATATATATATATATATTTTTTTTTTTTGCCCATTCTAGTGTTTGTGTTTATTATAAAAAATTTTTTTAACAAATTTTAATTACTATTCTAGAGCCCCCTCAGAGCCCCTAAAGACAAGCCCCAATTTCCTGTTTAAAACAGTATCTTTTTTAGTTAAAACACAGAGAAATAATTATTGTGAATCTCATTTTTCAAATATTTAGAAATTAAATCACAGAAATCAAGCCAAACAAAAGCAGCTTGCATAATATATGTTAAATTATCCAGTTTAACCAAGCTAGTTCTACATTTTTGATTAACAGTTATAGTCAAAGTATCAGACGGGAACCCCAAAACTAAAATTAAGACTGTCTTTCTGAATGTTATTAATGTTGTTTCATTGTCCAAGAGTTTTTTCTTTCCGCCTGGTACAAAACTGTGATAGCTTCTTTTGCCTTAGACTGTGCTCGTCTCTTTATATTGTTTTTTAGGTTAAAATAAGTTTCATGGTTATTGATATCATCACTTGAAATGTAAAATATGTTAAAACCTTTAATGTTTTTTTCAGCCCATGTAAACAGTTCATTTGGTGTAAGAATCTGGTTTGCATTTGCTGGTCATAGACTCGCTTTTACTGCTTCTCTTTTTATATTTCCTCCTATTCACTTCTTTGCTACATCACATGGACTTTTGCCATGGGATGTAGCAAAGAAGTGATGCTCAGCATTTATATTTTGATCTTTAAGATGGTACATTAGGTTTAACAGACATTTAAAATTTTTCTACTGTGACACAGCACAATCACTGAAGTATTTTACTTTATTGATTGTGTGTAGTTTGATTTTGATCATTGGGAGTAAGTTTGTGAGAAAATAATGAACTGTTGTTTGGTCATGGCGAAGATAGTCAGAAATTGTCCAATAGCATTCACATTTGAGTTGATTTTTTTCATCTTTGTAATAAACAGCAAATACTTGTAAAGCATCTTGCACAAAACTATAGTTCTCTGCAAAATCCATAAGAATAAGACAAGTTGTTGAACTAATGTTCTTTTTGATAAGTAGGAGGATTGTGCTTCTTTGATAAAATGGTAGTGACAAGGTCATACCAAGTTTCACTTTTTAATAAACTCAATAGTGCTTGTTTGGACTGTGACAAGTGCAGTTCGGTCAGTTGACACCCATTGTTTGTATGTGATATGATTGTCAAAATCAAAATCATTATTTTCAAACACATTTTCCAAGTAAGTCTTCAAATTTACTTTACTGGGGCAGGTTGAACATAGATAAAATATGCAGCTTCAACTATCTATATTACAAACACATACTTTCATCAAATCTTTGTGATATATTAAATTATTATTTACGCAAACTGAGTGACTTCTACTACTGTCATTTGTGATGCATCACTTCAGCCTTAGTTCACAGAGTTTGTTGAATCTTTAACTCAAGATAAAGTTCCTTTAATCGAATTTATATTAAACATTTTTGTTTATGAACTTTTACATTATTTATACGCACAGAAACAAAGTCTTTTTTTCCTGGACAGTGTCTCATAAACTCTTTAGATTCATACATTTCAGCAACTTTTTGTTCAACAATATCTTCCAAAGGCTGCCCTATTTCTGCCTCAGGTTTAGCAAGTATTCCTTTTTTGTTTTTTCAACATTCAAGCTTTCTTAATGAGATATTCTGAAACTGAAAATGTTTTGGAAGTTTTTTCAATTGACCAACTGTCAGAAGTTTGTGTTATTAGTTGAACATTTTCTTCCTTCAATCTTATTTTCATTTTATTTTTTATTGCATATAACGGTTTCTCTAAATCATTACAGCTTATACATTTTTGCTCTTTTTCTGATTCTATATCTTTTGGGTCTATACATAATGCTGACGCTACTAGGTTTGTCATACTTTTTGTCATAATTGTCGCGCTTGCTTACATTTTTGAATTGAGATATTTCCAATAAAGACACTCTAATTAAGAACTGTCTGAAAGAAGAAGAAAGGTCTGAACAACTAAAATCTAAAAAAGGTCTGAACAACTAAAATCCTCTTCAGCAGCTTCATCTTGACTAATTTCTGTAATTTTTTCAAGTTTGAATTTATTCATACAGTTATTACAAACTTTTTAACCAGGTTTGATTTTAAGTTGATTTGCTACTGATGTTGACTAAAATTATATCATTATAACACAATCCTTTGATAACGTTTTTTTTGTGGACTTTAAATGGATCACAAAAATGTTTTTGAAGTGCTTCATATCTAGAAATATAGGCTTTTTCATGGTGAAAACATATCTCCTCATTTGGTTCGAAAGTGTATCCTATCTTTTCAATTAAAACTTCAATATCTTTTAGTCTTAATCTTTCTATCAAAATCTTTATTTAAAACTCAGTCAACATGTTTCTGAGATTTTTTACTAATCTAAAAATATTAAAATCGAGGATTAAACATGTAACATTATAGTCTAAAAAAAAACATTTTTTTATTTTTCCAGTAATAAAATCAGTAAAAATGAAACCTCAAGTACAAATGTGATTAAAACTGTCTAAAATGCAACCAATAAATTATTTCTACATATAACTATTTCTGCATACACAAAATTTTTTAGTTTTTGGTTCTTGCAATATTAAAAACTAAAATAATAAAATCCAGAAAATACTGTGCATATTTAGATTTTAATACAAACTCTTGAAGCAATTGAAGTATTTTACACTCAAATTATAACCATGTGAAAATTATATTATTATAATTATATCATATCCATAAAATTAAACAAGTACATGTTATAAAATCATATCAAATAAATTAACTTAATACACTGATAATGCTATTTTAGTGAAAACTGATTATATTTATTCAGGTAAAAATTAAAAATTTACACCTATAATTTGGGTGAAAAACTGTTACCGTATATATAATCGTATATATACCATAAAAACTATTACCGTATATATATATAAATATATAAATAAATAAATTTTTATATATATATATATATACATATATATATATATATATATACATATATATATATATACATATATATATATATATATACATATATATATATATACATACATATATATATATATATATATATATATATATATATATATATATATATATATATATATATATATATATATATATATATATATATATATAGATCTATAGTTTGTTGGCTTTGGGAAGAGCGGGAGGAAAAAAGTGATTCTTACGCCAACACATACGTCACTTTTAATTACTTTTGACCTTCGTCCAACATTTTCGTGTTGGACGATAGTCAAAACCATTAATTTAATTACAAATTAATTGTTTTATAAAAAAACCACAAAAACGCAAATAAAAATAAAATGTTTTTATTTTTATTTTTTTTAATAAAATGTTTTTATTTTTATTTTTTTTACTGTAAATCATGCGCGGAGTGTTGCTACATCGACTATCTTATAGCCTGACTCGCAAGGGAGTGCTGCTACATCGACTGACAAATAGCCTGACTCGCAAGGGAGTGCTGCTACATCGACTGACAAATAGCCTGACTTGCAAGGGAGTGCTGCTACATCGACTGACAAATAGCCTGACCCGCAAGGGAGTGCTGCTACATCGACTGAGGGTTTGGTTGGGGCAGGCAGTCTATCATTATTAAAAAAACAAAATTCTGGTCTTGCATTTTAATTTTTACTTTTTGTCAACAAAATATGGAAAAAACTTTCGGACAACATCTAAGGGTTCTATATATATATATATATATATATATATATATATATATATATATATATATATATATATATATATATATATATATATATATATATATATATATATATATATATATATATATATATATATATATATATATATATATATATATATATATATATATATATATATATATATATATATATATATATATATATATATATATATATATATATATATATATATATATATATATATATATATATATATATATATATATATATATATATATATATATATATATATATATATATATATATATATATATATATACTGAAATTTGCTTCAAATTTTGACAACACACAGCTTTTATGAAAAAAACACAATCCCGAAAGTTTTAGCTTGATTGACCAAACCATTTAAAAGTTATAATTGAATAAATATTGACCAAAATCAGCAAAATTTGAGTATCTGGAGCTTACAGTAGATTTTTTTGATTTTTAGCAGATCATAATTTTTTAAATAAAATAGATGATCACCTGAAGTTATTTACGGTAATAGTTTTTCATCCAAATTATCTATTTTTGCAGGTGTTTTTGACTGATTTAATCTTTAATGTGCTTTAGTTCAATACCAATAGACAAGCTGTGTCAATTTTTTTTTACTTTTGTATATTATTGGTTGCATTTTAGACAGTTTTAATCACATTTGTACTTGAGGTTTCATTTTTACTGATTTTATTACTGGAAAAATATAAAAAAGTTTTTTTTATGATTATAATGTTACATGTTTAATTCTTGATTTTAATATTTTAAGATTAGAAATATTTTGTTTGAGTTTTAAATAAAGATTTTGATAGAAAGATTAGGACTAAAAGATATTGAAGTTTTAATTGAAAGGATAGGATACACTTTCGAACCAAATGAGGAGATATGTTTTCACCATGAAAAAGCCTATGTTTCTCGATATGAAGCACTTCAAAAGTATTGTTGTGATCTATTTAAAGTCCACAAGAAAAACATTATCAAAGGATTGTGTTATAATGATATAATTTTAGTCAACATCAGTAGCAAATCAACTTAAGATCAAACCTGGTCAAAAAGTTTGTACTAACTGTACATATATATTTGGTAATAATATAATTTTAGTACTAATAAAATGCCAAAGATATCAATAAATAACAGAAATCGTATCATTGTTTTACATGAAGAGGGCTATAGTCAAGTTAAAATAGCCAATCGTGTGAATTTTTCGCGAGCCTCAGTTCAAAAAATAGTTAAAAAATATAATGAAACTGGTGGTTTAGTGGATAAAAAGAAGTCTGGTTGTCCCAAGAAGTTAAGCCTATGTGATGAATAGTTTTTAAAATCAACAGTGCTATGAAAAATCGCAAGAAAGTAAGCGCAGAACTAGTTCAAGATCTTAAAAGAGCTAGTGGAACTTTAGTACATACATCTACACTGCGACAATCTTTAATAAAATCTTGATTAAAAGGCTGTGTAGCTATTAAAAAACCTTTACTATGCAAAGGTAATAAAGAAAAGAGATTAAAGTTTGCCAGAGAGCACAAAGAGTGGCAGAAAAATCAATGGGACAAGGTATTGTTTACAGACGAGTCTAAATTTCAAATATTTGGGACAAATAGACGTCAGTATGTTAGGCGAAGAAAGGAGATCCATTGAAGGAGCCATATTTTTTTTTCTTTAAATTATTCACCTCCCCAAGGCCGAGAGGGCCACTAAAGTTGAGGAGGCTACTTTTTGTGGTTACAACCCTCTCTCAACTCTATAACTCCGAAACACAAACCTCGACAAACAAGGCTGCTGCACGGAGAAACAAGTTGAGTGCGATACTACCAGGGAAGTGGTGGGGATTGAACTCGGAACTTCTAGCTTATGAGGCGAGCGCTCTACCACAACACCACTATCATGAATGTCTAGCATCAACTATTAAACATGGTGGAGAGAATATTCAAGTTTGGGGTGTATTTCAACAACAGGGGTAGGATATTATTAGAATAACAGAAAAGCTTACAGGTGAAAACTATAAAAATATTTTACATAATCATACTGTGCCTTCTGGACAACAACTGATCATGGATTATTTTATCCTACAACAACATAATGATGCTAAACATACTTGCAAATTAGTCAAAAATTATTTTTGAATCTGGATGAGGAGGGAGTGCTTTAAATCATGCCTTGGCCTCCTCAGAGCCCTGATTTTAATATAATTGAACATGTTTGGGACTACTTAAAAAGAAGATGGAAAGTTTGCCAAAGAATGTAAATGAGCTTTGGAATGTTCTAAAAGAAGAATGGTATAATATCCCCATCACATTTATTGAAAATCTGTATAAATAAAGTATATATATATATAAAGGATATATATATATATATAAAGGCCTTGGCAGAAAGCGAGAGCTTTTGGTCTCAACCACACTTCCCTAAAATGGTTTATGGGAGCAATTTACGGCTCTTGCAAAAGTATAATTGTTTTGTATAAAAAAAATAGAATAAAAAAGATAAAGTTTGAGTTTGAAATCAAAAAAAATAATTAATTGCATAATAAACTGCAATGCTTTTTAAACGGCACAGTTTTTGCAAAAAACAATTAATAAAAAAAATAAAAAGACCGCCAATTGAAATGCAAATGTTTTTGAATAGATTGGGCTAACTGATAAACAAAGTTATAAAACTCTAAATTATATTGATAAAATATAAAATTTTTAACTGATAAAGTATAAAATTATTATGCTCTAAATTATTGAATAATAATTTTTATTTTATGTAATGAATTATATATTTTATACATTAATTTGCTTCTCTTGCTTCTCTTTATCGTGCTCACCGTTTTTGCTCTCCTGATTCCATTCTCTACCTATACAAATCTCTTATTCACCCCTGTATGGAACACTGTTGTCATATTTGGGCTGGTTCTACTAATGATGCTCTTTCTCTTCTAGACAAGATCCAAAAATGCATTGTAAGTGTAGTTGCACCCGCTTTTCTACCAATACTATCATGGTCTCTTCTCAAAGGAGCTATTATCTCTAGTTCCATCAACTAAAACTTTATCTCGCTTGACTCATAATTCAGAAAAGTTTCATTATTTTCACTTAACTGTCTCTGCATGGTCTGAAAACTTTTATTTCAAAGCTTTGAAACTCTCTCTCATCTTCATGTTTTCCTAAATCATGCAACCTTCAACTTTTCAAGTCTTCTGTCAATCATTTCCTTGATCTATACCTCTATTCTTTTTTTCTAGTAACTCCCAACTTAATAGTGGTAGTAAGTGACCAGAGCCCCCTCTAAAAATTAGACTTTTTGCAAACCTGACCTCAGCCCCGGCCCCAGCAAAATTATAAGATTTAGCAGGGTTTGATAGCCAAGGCTAGAAAAAAGTTTATAATACTTAATATATTTTATTTATTTTATAAATTATATTAAAATACATTTTATATATTTTAATATAATTTTATGCTTACATTTCCTATTTATTAAATACTGGCATACATTAGTATATATATATAAGTCTAATTTACTTCCAACAAGGTTGCAAGCAACCATTATTAAGTTATGATTTACTTATGAATAGAGAATAAGTAAAAATACTAGGAAAGGGTTTACTGAAGACTTGAAAAGTTGTATTTTCTATATAAAAGAAAAATATGAGCATGACTAATAGTTATAAGGTTTATTTGATGTGCAAAGAAAAAAATTGGATTAGTAAAAGTTTTTATAGCATGAAGGGATACAGTAAAAGAATGTTAATTGTTTAATAAAAAACTATCAAGAATGAGTTTTGGTTTATTGTTATAGAGAGAATAGCTCGTTTGAGCATTGACCATGATTATATTTGTAGAAAAAAAAAAAGAAATGCAACCTTACAACAATGGGAGAGTAGGTCAAGGCAGATAAAGCAGGTCTAATTACATTTACAATGTGCTTTTAGACTTTGTCTGAGAGTAAGAGGATTGTTATTTGTCAATACAGGAATGCCAACAATATTGCAATATTTTTTTGCAGTAAATAAATGAGTTTTGTTGCCTAACAAATATTGTGGATTCAAAGTCCAGAATTTAAATCCATATGCCACTGAAAGCCTTAGGCTGTTACAGAGATCAGATTTAAAATTGGCTGCTTGTTCTAAGCAATTAAAAAGTGAAGATTTTTTGTCAAGACAAAAGTATAAGGTTGTGTTGTCAGCAAATAGAGCCCCTTTAGATTTCGTGAAGATCATTATTGTAGATAAGAAGCAATTCAGGAGCAAAGATAGAACCTTGTGGTACCCTTAAAGCTATTTGAAATTAAGAAGAGGGTAGGCCTTCAAGAATAACTTTACTACTGCAGTTAAAAAAAAATAATTAAATAACCTCAAAACTTTTATATAAAGAAACTAATAACAGAGTGAAGACTAATCGTAGGATAGTGGGAAAGGTCAAAGTGTTTTCTAGAGTTTTAATAACAGAGTGAAGACGTAGGATAGTGGGTCAAAGTGTTTTCTAGAGTTTTAATAACAGAGTGAAGACGTAGGATAGTGGATCAAAGTGTTTTCTAGAGTTTTTAAAAATTGAAAGTACTTATTCAGCACTTTTTAAAAGTGAAAAATAAAGAGAGTTCTGGAAAATCTTTTTTTAAGACCATGATGAAAATCTTGTCTGGAGCACAAACTGTAGAAGTGTTTGATTGAGAATTAACTTTAGCATCGGAAGCCAGAGTGATTTCGATGTTTCACAATGGGTTAATCTGTTTTACTGTCAGGATGAGTATGGCCATTATATTCAAGAGTCAAATTAGAATAAAATTTCTTTGAAATAACTCTTTATCCTCTTGCTTTATCCTGGGGAGAAGTAAAAAAATTAGACCCATGAATTAGAGATTAAATGTTAGACTTACTTTAGTTAATGAGAACTAACCGAAAGTCTCTAGAACCTAACATCTAATATAAGATAAAAGATTTAGTAAACTGAGAATAACAGAGCTTAACATCAGACAAGACTTGTTTACATTAGGTTCTTGCAATAATTAAATGACATTTGTTCTTAAGAGAGATGTTCTTGTAAAAAAGATAAAAATGATTACAGTTTAATAACGCATCTGCTCGAAATAATGAAAAATGTGGAGTAGAATGAGGCTTGACTTAATATTGAAGGGAAGTAATAAAAGCTTCTAAACTTTTATTCCATCAGGAATAAAAGCTTCCAAGATGCAATTTATGCATATATATTATGGATATAAACATATATGTTTGCCATTTATTTAGATGCTGTCATACAATATCCTTTCATTGTTATATAAACTTTAGTATTTATATGGTGTAGTATTTGCTGAAAGAGAAAATGATCAGACAGATGTGTGGTGTGACACTAGCAAGACAAGAAAAGAAGACATAATCTTAGACAGATTAGAAAAAGCAATGTATTGAACACTGTTTGTTAGGAAAGATTAAAGTAATTTTCAGGTATCAATATGTAGTGAGGTAACATCTTCAGTAGAAAATGGTAGTGATAGAAGTAAAAAATCTTGAAGTGCCTTACATATTGTATGAATGAGCTTTAAGAAAAAAGAATGCTCTAGATTGTTTATATTAGAGAAACAGCAAAAAGGGGGAAGGCTAATACCTGATGATGATAATGATGATGGTGATGATCATCATCATCATGCCTTCCTCTGTTATATTGTTTCTCTATTATAAATAATCTAGAGCATTTTCTTCTTCTTAAAGCTTATCAACATCAACAGAAGATGATGATGATGATGATCATGATAATGATGATGATGATAATAATGATAATGCTTATGATAATGATGATCATTATCATCATCATGATAATAATGATGATTACGATGATCATGTTGATCATAATGATGTTTATATATGCATATATATAAATAATATAACATGAATTTTGAATTAAAAAAGTACACTTTAGGATGTGTAAATGTAACCCCAGTCACAAACCAGGCCCCGGCCCTAGCTATATTTTATCAATCCTGGCCCGGGTCAAATATCAACCTTGGGCACTTACTAAATGGTGGTTGCTTACAGACTTGTTGGGAGTAAATCAGAGGAAAAGAGAAAAAAAATTATTTTAATATAATTTTCACTTTTATTGTGAAATTTTTAATTGTTGTAATAGTTTTCAAAATGCCTGCATTCTATTACAATTAATATATATATATATATATATATATATATATATATATATATATATATATATATATATATATATATATATATATATGTATATATATATATATATAACCCTCGGAATTAGGAATAGTGAGGTCGGCAATAAATTGCCGACCTTGAACTGTTAGAGGTCGGCATAAGGTTGGCAAAAAAAATTTAACATAAAGGGGTTACCATAAAACATGCAAGCAAGGTCGGTGAATTTTTGCTGACATCAAACACTTTGAGGTCGGCAGTTAGGTCAGCATTGCGGAATGCTAACCCTAATTCCGAGGGTTTATATGTATTAGAGTGTCCCAGCTGCCCCTTATATTCTAAAAGAGATTTTTTCATATTCTTAAAACTTTCTTTTGGTTCTCACAAGCAACTTGGTTAAATTTTTTCAAAATTTTATTGGATTTAGGGGGAGCACAAAACCCTTGAACACTTAACAGGTCCCTAATATTTGGAAAAAAAAAAGTTTTTCAAAAGTATGTCATCTTGGGTCTTAAAAGAAGCGAAATTCTATAAAAGTTTTAAAAATAACAATCATTTTATAAAAAATTTATTAAGATTTTTGTGGTAATTGTTATCAAAAAAATATACTGATTTCATTTTTAGTTATAAAAGTTTTTTTTCTGCAATAAACTGTGAAATAATAATTTTTTAATAAAATGATCATTGTTTTTAAAATTTTTATAGAATTTTGCTTCTTTTGAGATTCAACATGACATACTTTTAGAAAACTTTTTTTTCGCAAATATTAGGGACCCGGTAAGCGTTTAAGGGTCTTGTGCTCCCCCTAAATCCAATAAAGTTTTGAAAAAATTTAACTGAGTTGCTTGTGAGAGCCAATAGAAAGTTTTAAGAATATGAAAAGATCTTTTTTAGAATATAGTGGGCGGATGTCACACCCTACTATATATATATATATATATATATATATATATATATATATATATATATATATATATATATATATATATATATATATATATATATATATATATATATATATATATATATATATATATATATATATATATATATATATATACAACCCGTAGATGTTGTCCGAAAGTTTTTTCCATATTTTGTTGACAAAAAGTAAAAATTAAAATGCAAGACCGGAATTATTTTTTTTTATTAATTGAGAGACTGCCTGCCCCAACCAAACCCTCAGTCGATGTAGCAACACTCCCTTGCGGGTCAGGCTAAAAGATAGTAGATGTAGCAGCACTCCCTTGCGGGTCAGGCTATTTGTCAGTCGATGTAGCAGCACTCCCTTGCGAGTCAGGCTATTTGTCAGTCGATGTAGCAGCACTCCCTTGCGAGTCAGGCTATAAGATAGTCGATGTAGCAACACTCCGCGCATGATTTACAGTAAAAAATAAAATAAATAAAAACATTTTATTAAAAAAATTAAAAATAAAAACATTTTATTAAAAAAAATAAAAACATTGTTTATATTGTTAAAAACATTCAGAATGTTTTTAAAACATTCTGGTCAATTAAATTTGCGTTTTTGCGGTTTTTTAAAAAAACGATTTATTTGTAATTAAATTAATGGTTTTTACTTTCGTCCAACACGCAAATGTTGGACGAAAGTCAAAAGTAATTAAAAGTGACGTGTTGGCGTAAGAATCACTTTTTTCCTTCCGCTCTTCCCTAAGACAACAAACTATAGATCTATATATATATATGTATATATATATATATGTATATATATATATATATATATATATATATATATATATATATATATATATATATATTTGATTTAACAACATTCTGCAATATTGCTTGCTGAAGAACCACAAAGTGTTCTTCAGCAAGCAATATTGCAGTAGTTGGATAAAATATAATAGCTTTGGAGCTTTGGATGTTTGAAAACTCTATAAAATATTACTGTTAAATTCTAAGTTTTGAATTTGTAATTTTATTTCAACAGATGTTCTATCTTTGTAGTAAAGTTTTATCATAAAAATTTAATTATAATCTGAAAAAGTTTTTTCTGATTTTTCAACACTTTGTTTTGGTTTGTATATATGAATAAAATATATGAAAATGTTTGAGAGCGCAAATTTAAAGCTATTATTTTTGTCTTCTTCCATTTGGTTCAATAATATATTTCTTATTTTTTAGTATGATATTTTACTTTCCAAAAATAATGAAGACACAATTGTAATTGAAAATAACAAGGTGGAAATAGAAAGTCTTCAAGCTCGCCTTTTAGTTTTAAAATCTTCAGAGAGTAAGTTTAATATTTATTGTTCTTACTTTTTAGTTTTGCAAAATAGTTTAAGATATTTTAGGATATTTGAAGGTGAGAAATATAAACTTGCTTCTCTTCTTCTTGAAAAAGATTATCCCTGAATATTGTAAAGTTCACCCATATTTGTACACATATTTTTTTACTTATTTTTTTATATTTATTCACTATATTAAAAATAAACTTTCTCACTTTTCCAAATTGTATTTAAAGTGTTTTTTCATTGTTCTCTGGCTAGTGTGGCTTGTTGTAAACATCTTTAAACTAACTTAGTCAAAGAAAATATTAAAATTACGATATATAGTTGTAATTATTGGACACTACTTGGAAAGTAATGGGCAATAATTAACTATATTTTGAGTAATTTTTAATCTTGAAAAAGTTATTTAAAAAATAATCGTTTGTTAACTTCTTTTAACAATGACTGATGTAGTAAATCATTTATTAAATGCTCTTTCAAAAAATTTATAAAATGACTTCTAATGTATAAAAAACAAAAGTAAATTTATTTGTGGTGCAGTAGACTGGTGGTGGAGCACCTGGCTCACAATCCTTGAACTAGAGGTTTAATGGCTTAATCCTCTATTTCAAGGTTCAAATCTCGAAGTACTGTGCTCAGCCTGTTTTTCTGCACAGCAACTTTGTTTAACAAAGTTTAGGCTTAGAGATTAAGATTATGAGATAAAAAAGTAGTCTTTTTGACTGTAGTAAACCCCTCTAGAGCCTTAGAAAGTTGAATTTAATAATGATAATAATAATAATAATAATAATAATAATAATAATAATAATAATAATAATAATAATAATAATAATAATAATAATAATAATAATAATAATAATAACAATAATAATAATAATAATAATAATAATAATAATAATAATAATAATAATAATAATAATAATAATAATAATAATAATAATAATAATAATAATAATAATAATAATAATAATAATAATAATAATAATAATAATAATAATAATAATAATAATAATAATGATAATAATAATAGTAATAATAATAACTAATAATAATAATGATAATAATAATAAAAATAACTTTAATAATAATAAATACTTTATAATTTTTTTTCTAATTCACTTTCTTAATTTTTCTTATTCACTTTTTTATTACAATTTGTGTTTTGAAACACTTTTTTTATATGGTTGAATGCACGAGAAATAACTTTATTATTGGCTGGCCAAGTCCATTAACCTAACCCTTTTGTTGTCGTTAAAAGATAAAAATGTAAAATGTTTATCAATTTTACCAAATGTTAATCCTACATATATCAGCAAGTGTTTTTTGAGATTTCGATACTTTATATGCACCAAGATGTATTAAATTTTTTCTGGATAGGATTTCATAGATTAGAATGTCATTTTTTTTTCTTTTTTGAATATGTATAAAAAAGTTCAACATAAATCAAAATGTTTTGACTTTCTATTTTAGGTTTCAGTTATTTTATGTTCAGATGTTTTATGATAAATATTTTAGTAAAATACTGTTTTCTTTGTGTTATTTATTTACTTTTTAAGAGTAATAAATTCATTTTAAGTTTTGCAGATGGTTGTTATTATTTTGCTCATTCTAGTTTATTCACTTACGGTTGTGCCAGATCAATTTTTTTTTGTTGATCTTATTAAGAAGAGCAGTGAATAAAAGTTTCATCAAAGATTACATAAATTTTTTTTTTTTTTGATCTTATTAAAAAGAGCAGCAAATAAAAATTTCATCAGAGATTACATAAAGCTTTTTTATAATCTGCAAAAGATTTTAGGTGACATTTTTATTGATTTTGAATTGTTAAGGACCGTTGTGGGACTACTGTGTGTAGTTAAGGTTGTTAAGGACTGTTGTGGGACTACTGTGTGTAGTTAAGGTTGTTAAGGACCGTTGTGGGACTACTGTGTGTAGTTAACTCAATTTTAAAATTTTTTAATTGTATATTGTTGTTAAAGCACAACTTTATAATTTAGAAAGTTGAACCTTGACAAACAAGGTTGCTGCGCTGAGAAAAAAAGCTATACTTCCAGGGATGTGGTGGGAGTTGAGGTGATTACCAGTTGTTTACATAGTGAGCGCGCTATCACTACAACATGCATTCACAGATCCATGCATTCACAGTGCGCTATCACTGCAACATGCATTCACATACCATGCATTCACAGATTCATTACCATGCTTTTTATAATAACTTGGTTAAAACAATAAATAGTTTCATAAGTTTAAACATTTAAGCTTTTTTTTCTCTATATATGTATATTTTATAATCAAAAGTTTATAAAACTTAGTTTAATTTGTAGGCATTATTGAAGATTTAAATCAAAATGTTAAAACACTGAACTCACAGTTGGAGAATGAAAGACAAACTTACAAGAACGAACTTGAAAAAGTAACAGAAAGCCATGATAACCAAGTAGCTTTAATAAACCAAGCACATGCAGACAAGGTAGAAGCTATACAGAAAGACCAAGAAAATCATGTAGCTTTATTAAAAGAAACACACAAAATAGAAGTGGAAAAAATAATTAGTGAAAAGCATGAAAATGAAAAGTTATTGAAAGAACATCACAAAAAAGATGTTGATGAGTTAACAAAAGCAAAACAAGATCAAGAAATATCACTGAAGCTTGCTCATAAAAACGATGTTGAAGAATTAACAAAAGCTCTCAAGGATACAGAAACTTCATTAAAGATGGTACATAAAGAAGAAGTTGAAAGTTTAAAAAAAGAGCTTGTAGATCAGGAAGTTTTGTTAAAAAATGCCCATGAATCAGAGGTTAATATATTGAAAAAAGAGCTTGTAGACCAGGAAGTTATATTAAAAAATGCCCATGAATCAGAGGTTAATATATTGAAAAAAGAGCTTGTAGACCAGGAGGTTATATTGAAACATGCCCATGAATTAGAAGTTAATAAATTTAAAAACGAACTTAAAGATCAAGAAGTTTTTTTAAAAACATCACATGAAAAAGAAGTCGGTAATTTGAAAAACGAGCTTAAAGAACTCAACACTGTGTTAGAGCAATCACATGAAAAATATGTTGAAAACTTAAAATATGAACTTGAAAATCAAGAATTTATGCTTCAAAAAGAGCACACAAAAAATGTAGAAAGTTTGACAAAAAATTATGAAGATAAAATCTTTTTATTAGAATCAAATCTTGAGGAATACAAAGTAAAAATCAATAACATTAGTAAGGAAGTTGAGGCACTTGAAAATGATTTAAATGAAACAAATAAAAAATTATCTACAACAAATGATTTGCTTAATGATACTAGGTAATTTCTATATGTTTTTTTAAAATCTTTTTAATTACTTTTGATTTTTAAGTATATGAATATATACATTCACTTTATATAATGTAAGAGTAATCACTTTTATAGGTAAATTGTTTTATATGTAAAGTTGTTTATTTGAATTATTCATTAAAATAAACATTCAAATGTAGTTGAAAAAAAAAATTACAGTTGCACAAATGATCAATTGTTGTTGAGATCCAGATTGAGGAATTATTTCAATTTATTTCATCATAAAATAAATAATGAATATATTGTATATTGGATTGATAAGAATCTGGTAGTGCAAGTGATTTCATGCACAACATCCTTATGATATCTATAATTTTCTCAACAATACTTCCTTGCTTCAATACTCAATATTCAATATTTATTTTTAAAGATTTTTATTTGTAACAAAACTGTTGCAATTGTAAAGGTTTGTACAATGAAAATTTGGTGCTACTTTATTGTGATCTTCTTTGTTGGTTCTTACTTTATTGTGATCTTTATTGTTGATTCTTACAATGAAAATTTGGTGCTACTTTATTGTGATCCTTGTTGTTGATTCACAATGTCTTAATAATCAAAATTATGTAATTTTTTTTTTGTGGATTGTTTTTACAATTAGGTAGGAAAAACATTTAATT
Organism: Hydra vulgaris; assembly: GCF_038396675.1. Taxonomy (NCBI): domain Eukaryota; kingdom Metazoa; phylum Cnidaria; class Hydrozoa; order Anthoathecata; family Hydridae; genus Hydra; species Hydra vulgaris. The sequence continues at coordinate 52,337,527 of NC_088934.1, forward strand.
AACTACAATAACATTTAATTAACAACAATTAAAAAACATTTAGTTAACTACAATTAAGTAGGAAAAACATAAAACATAAACATTTAGTGTTATAAACAAATAAAAAATGTTAATTTAAGTACAGTAATTTATGTACAGGTAATGTAGGTGAATTTGTTTTTATTTGTTTATATTTATAACTGTACTAAAGACCTTTTTTTGAATAAGAGATTTTTAAAAATGATTGACATCTTTAGGCTTGGGTTTACTAATATTAATTTTTTGAAGTTAGGACCCAGTTTCATTGGGCAAGCTGACGTACTTGTTAATCTGTCACTGTATAAAATAAATTATGTTGAGCTAAAAATTATTTATTTTTGTCATAATATATTACTTAAATATATTTACATATTTATTTAATAATATTTGCAAATCTATTTTTATGCATACATAGTTTATTAATTTTGAGTTTAAAGATAAGGTTGTTAAAATGTTTTAAATATCTTTAAAATAATTTTGACATTAAATCAATTGTTTATTTTTGTATTCTACTGAAAACTTTTGAATTCATGTTAGGTCTGAATTAAATACTATATATAAATTGTATATTAAGCTACTACTCTGATTGGCTAAATAATTTTGTTTATTATTTAATATTACAACAAGAACATTCAACATTCTATACATTATATTTATTGAATAATAATTTATTCAGTGATAATAATATTATTATTTTTACAAATATTATAGAAATACATTGAATAAACAAAATGCAAATGTAATATCATTGGAAGCAGAGAGGATTGAATTAAAAGAAGAAATTGTGGTATAAATATTATTTCCATATTTTTCTTTTTTGTTATCAATGTTATGTTGTTATTATTCAGAATATTATAAAAGATAAAAAATAGTTTTTGTATCTTCCTCAAGACTTGAATAAAATATTTTTATTAAAAACCTAAGGAAGGTTAAAGTAGCAGCCCCCGGGTTTTATTAGGGTTGGCATTCGGCAATGCCAACCTAACTGCAGACCTTAAAGTGTTTAAAGTTGGTAAAAAATTGCCAACCTTGTTTCTATGTTTTATGCTAAAATCTTTATATCAAATTTTTTTTGCCAACTTTATTTTTCCTAATTCCGAGGGTTGAAGTAGGTTGTTTTACTTTTTCATTATTTATTAATAACATTATCAGTGGTTTGTTGAGATTGAATGTGTTTTATGTTTGGGTATCAACAAATGTGATGACTTGTGGTAGTTTGGACCGTCATATCTTTTTGTGTAAGTTGATTCTATGAAGTCTCTTGGCCATTATGTGATGTCACTGCAAAAGAGCTAAATCAACTCAATTTGTAAACCTTTTGAGTTTAGTTACACAGTTAATTAGTTGATAGTCTTTTAAGGTTATGTCTGTCAACCCAATAGTCACAAAGATTGAGCCATGCATGTTACATGTGAATCTGTAAATAGCAATCAGTAAATAGTATAATTTTAAAATATTATTTAAAGAAGTAATAAAATGGATATGGTAAATTTTGATAAAAATAAAAGATGAAAATAATTAAAAATAAAAAATAGTTTTGTTCTTGCTAGGTAACACTGGGTGCTCTAAATATATAACAGTTCTACTAGTTTTTAGGTCACATTAGCTTAATTTAGGTCACATTAGCTTAATTTAGGTCACAGCTCAATTATTTTAAGGTTATTGTTTATTTGTTAATAAAAAAAAAATTGTTACATAAAAAAGTTGTTGAATAAGTTATATAAAAATTTTTTTCAAAGTTTAACATTAATGATTCTACACTTGTGTGGTTTAGATGGTTTTCTATGTTTTTTTCTTGTTTACATATGACATTATGGAAGAACTAAAGCAACCATTTACAACAACCGGTTGTTCTTTCTGTTTTCCAGATCGGGGCTGAGTATTTTATTGTGAAACAACTACCAATAATATTTACAGCTAAAGTTTACATTCTGCAGTTACCCACAATTTTGTGTTTCTTATCTTATATAAATTACTTTCACTGTAGTTTACTTTCATTTGCCCTACAACAGTTATATATAAAGTTTCTATAATTAAATGTTATATTAGTTTTAAAAAAATTTTCAAAACATTTAAATTAAAACTATTAGACAAGTTATAAAATAATTTGTTTGCTCTATAAAACTACTTATCTAAGCCATGAACTCTTTTTGTTTGCGCTTCAAACCCCTTTAAACCTACTTAATTAAACTGGAATAATAAAAAATTTTAGAACATTAGAAGTCAGTAAATGTTGACAAACCTTTATTAATTAATATTTTTTTGTGTAAACAATGTTGTGAATTTAAAAAAAAAAAATATTATATTGTTAATGTAACGACTATTTGAACAATAATCCTCTGTACAGCTACCTCATTATAATAATCACCCCTCTGTTAATATGTTTTATCTAATTATGATTATTGTTGTTGTTTAATTTCAGATTCTTCATGGCATTCATGAAGAAAAAAGCAATTTGATTTTGAATTTACAAGATAAACTTTCAGAGGTTGAGATTTTGTTGTTAGAAGAGAAAGAGTTGTGTCACAAGCAAGAAAAGGTTATACATTTGTTTGATATTAAAAATAAATTAATTTAGTAAGAAATCTAATGGGTATAGTATATATGGGAAATATATTTTTTGTGGTTTGAAATATATAAGGTAATCTAATATTGTTTGGTTAATTTTTAAATAAAGTATATTACTGGTCCGTTATAGATCTTACTCATCATTATTGTCATTGTCATTATCATCATCATCATCATCATCATCATCATCATCATCATCATCATCATCATCATCATCATCATCATCATCATCATCATCATCATCATCATCATCATCATCATCATCATCATCATCATCATCATCATCATCATCATCATCATCATCATCATCATCATCGTCATCATCATCATCATTAATTTAGAGTTCTTATTTTTGTGCTTGCACAGTTTTTAAACATTTTTTATGCTGTTTTTCTGATATGAATTCGAAAAGCTTTTCAATGTAGTTTGTATTTCTTCAAGTTTTTATACTGCTATCTTTATCTTAATCATATGAAATTGCTTTCTACATACCCAATCTTCTGCTGATACCCAATCTTCTGCTGATACCCAATCTTCTGCTGATACCCAATCTTCTGCTGATACTCTATCTTCTGCATCTTTACATCAATGAACTAAATCTTTCCTGACATACTCTATAGCACTTGTTATTACACTATTTCTAGTCTCTGTCTAAAGTCATTTCTTATTTTCTCATCTTATAGATTCATACCACACAATCATAATCTTCCCTGTTTTTTTAAGATGCTGGACACCAAGTATCATTGCTCTATTTTCAATGCTATAAATCAAAACTTGGTACATTCTTGACTTAAAAATGCATAACTTTTGTCTTATTTATATTAATCCTAAATGCTTTTGTTTTTATTTATATCAAAATTTTGTAATCTTTTGTTTTTTAAATTTATTAAAGATCTATATAAAGCTTTATTACAAATAATATTTTCATTCCAAAATTTTATGTGTGCTCAACGTTCTTTTTACCTCTTAGCTTTTCCACCTTGCTCTTTAATTAAACTTTCTCAACATCTTTCCTCTTTTTCCATTTGCTTTATAACACAATCAAAATCAATTAACTCAGGATTGAGCTTTGTATACAGCTTGTTTGTATTTGTGCATAGCCATGCAATACATCATTTTCAATTTTTTTTTTAAGACATTTTCTAAATTTTTTTTACATTTAATAAAATTTTCTTCTTTTTTTTCTACTATTTAAATCACTTCACTTTTCCACCACCATGACTTCTCGTGTCTCTGATGGTCATGTGTTCTTCCACATACTTCATCAGATAATTCCAGAAAGTTTTTTTATGTTTTCTGCATATTGTTTTAATTTAATTTCTACTCCTAATTTATTTTCTTCTAAAAATGGTTATGTATTTTATCTTTCAGTTTACAAATTTTATCTATACTCATGAAGATCTCTTTTATTTAGATTTACCAGCAGTTTCATTTCATAAATAACTGATTTATACTGTGAACACAAGCTTCAATTTAAATAATTTTCTGTCTTGTCTCAGATAGCAAGATTGAAAATCTTTGTTTAAGAATACACTCTATTTAAGAATGTAACTCTATCGCTAAAAGTGTACACAAGTTAATGTTTACTGCTTGATCAGATTGGTGTTTAATATTTTAAAATCCATATGTTTTCAAATATGTTAAAGCAGTCAAAAAAAAGCGGTAGAAAAAAAACTCAAAAATTTGGCTGAACAATTTTTTACCTTTGTAAAGTAAACTAATGTTATATATCCGAATTTAATATTTAGATATTTTTATCTCCATGAGCGTTATAAGTATTTTTTTTCCACAAGAAATACAAATATTGAAATTAAAGTTTTAAACAGTTTATTTATATCTCAATAGATTTTTTAATTTTAGTATTGAAAATCTATATGTAATTGTTTAAATGCATTTAATTTTAGTTAGAAATTTTTAATAATGGGGTTTAATATAATTAATTTGATTTTAATAACCCCATTTGTGTGGTTACCCTAATATTATGGTTTACTTTACCTTAATAATATTATGGTTTACCTTAATTTTTTCACAATGTGAGGTTGGTAATATTATGTTCTCAACAACAATTGACAGTCACTATGGTACTCGTAATGTTTAACTTTATTTGTTGCAAGTATGCATTACATTAAAAGTTTATTTTTATTTTTAAGTATTATAAATTAAGTATATAATAAAAAAGTCATTTTTTTAATATTTCCATCACTTTAAACCACTTAAAAAATCTCACTTTATAACTTTTACTGTTTTCCATAACTTAATATGGTATTAAATATATTTTTTTGTTTTTTTTAGCAAATTGAGGAGTATAAGGTTTTAGAAAATGAAAAAGAAATTATTGAAGGTCAATTAGTTGACATTAAAAACGAACTTGATTGTACTAAGACTGAGTTAGGAAAAACAATAGAATTGTTGGAATCAACTAAGTAAGTTGTTATTGTTAATTTATTATTATTTTAATTTATTTATTTTTAAGGTGTATGCTTGTTTAGGAATCTTAAATTATTATACATTTAGTGAACATTTATACCATACCAACAAAATCTTGCATGTATATATATATATGTACAGGCATAGACATAGTTATTAATGGCTGATGGTTGCTTTATAGACATGAAATTTAAAGTAATAAATATTAAACAATGAATATTAACAACTGTCAAAGTAACATAAGCCTAAGGTTGATGTAGCATCACTCTCTTGCATGTTCTTGCAAGTTAGTCAGTTGATGTATGTGCTGAAGTCAAAATATGTTTAAATAAACAGTAGAGTTTGCATATTGTTAAATAAAGAAGTTATATTCATTATAAAATATGTCATGTGTAAATTAAGATTAAAAATCTCAGTGCAAAAGAACCAATGATTTATTTTTTCTATTTAAAAGTTAAATTCACTATAATGTTTTTTTTTCCCAAACCATTTGCTAACTGATACATTTTTTTGGGTCCATTTGACAAAAAACTTCACTTAACTAGGACTTTGGCTTTGAATGGCATAAAAGTCCATGTAATAAAATATCAAAGCTTGTAACATTAAAAATTCAAACCTTTGAATGCTTTAAAATTAAGTATCTTGCGTAGTATTTTATTTATAATAATTTATCAAACTAAAACTTCATTTATAGCCTCAATTTTGTACAGGTTAGATCCCATTCTATTTATTAATGACTATTATATTTTAAATTCAAAAACATCAAATAAAATTCAAAATGTTAGAATATCAAATACTTTTGTGTTAAATGTAGTTTAACAAATAAATATTTTCACTGATATTTTCGAATTGGTCAAACTTTCATTAAAGTCTATTTATTAAAAAAGTTTAAGCTAAACAAAACTACAAATTTTAACAGAGAAATTCAAAATACCAAGTTTCCTAACCTCCTTAAGTCAGACAAAAAAAGTTAAAAAAGTTTGACATGAAGAGAGCTTTGCTTAATTAGTTAAGCAAGGACAAAAAATAATCCTCTTCAGAGTCCGAGTTAACAGCTGCTGATTATTATTAGTTATGTGCATTGTTTATTGAAACTTTGGGAAGCGTTTCCACAAACAACAAAATGTAATGTCACTAGTTTCATGCCTTCATGACCAGGTTTTTACTGATATAACAAACGCTTTTCTACAAATATATGTCATATATGTCTTTTTAATATTGAGCACTCTTTTTACGACTTGTATTATTATTATAATACAAAACAGCCTTAAATATCAATATGTATTATACATGTGTATATATATGTGTGTGTGTGTATATATATATATATATATATATATATATATATATATATATATATATATATATATATATATATATATATATATATATATATATATATATATATATATATATATATATATATATATATATATATATATATATATATATATATATATATATATATATATATATATATATATAAATTAGTAAAAACACTTATCTAATTTTTGATTACTTCAACACTGTGTTTCACCATCAGTAGGTTCATCAGGAAAAGTTCTTCCTGATGGTGAAACGCAGTGTTAAAGTAATCAAAAATTAGATAAGTGTTTTTACTAATTTATTGTTGCTCTGTTCTTTTAGAACATTGAACACTCTGTTTGTAGAATACACTAACATAATTTATATATATATATATATATATTTATATATATATATATATATATATATATATATATATATATATATATATATATATATATATATGTATATATTGTGAGAGCAATAAGTTGATAAAATCTTTTTATTACTATTCCCAACCAATTTTATATTCATCGATAAATTTTAAAACTTACATAATAATGTGTAATCATAAATTTTAAAACTTACACAATGTGTAATCTTAGCATTCAACAATTTATAAAATTTGCATTATAAAATTTGCAACCCCCTCAAATTGAGGGGGTTCAAACTTTTTTTGGTCAGTTTTTGAACGCTTAAAAGTCATTGTGTGAATTTTAAAATTTATTGATGAATATAGATTTAGTTAAAAACAGTAAAAAAATTATTTTGTCAACTTAATGCTCTCACATTCGGGGAAGATGTAGTCAAAGTTTTATAGCGGTTCTCAAAAATATATGTAAATATATATATATATATATATTTTTTTAATTTTATAAATCTTTATTTAAAATTGATTAGCATTACAAGTAATGAATTGTACAATTTTATCTGTCCTTTAACATCAATAGTTTGCTAAGAATACAGGGGAGGAATATTATTTATGCATCGAAAAGGCAGTAGAGCTTCCAATATTGCTTGGGAGGTAGAGGTCACTGACGCCATCACGAAGGATTCGGAGGTATTTTTGAATAAAAGTTTTTTGGTAAGTAGTTGTTTTTGCAGTGTTAAGAGCATACGGGAATCTATTAGGGTTTCTGCTGTTGGTTTGAGTTAATTTAGTAGTTATAGGATGGCATGGGTCTGCAAGGAATATTAATACAGATCCTGTCAAGTAACTCTTCAATGTCAAAAATAATATTGAAGCTGCTTGAATTGGTTACATCAATTCCAATAATTTGTAGGGCATTTTTATGAAAATGTTGGATCTCTCTTTTTGCAGCAGCACTGCAAGAAGTGAGAATAGGAGCACTATATATCAAGTGGCTAATAGCGTAAGATTGGTAGACCTGTAAAAGGTTTGGCTGAGTGTGACCAATTTGCTTAAGACGTCTGAGCAGATATGGTACTGATTTTATATTGTTGTGAACTTTTGTCCATTGTTCATCCCAATCAATATTCTCATTGAGCATGATTCTAAGATATTTGTGGCTGCTGACTATTTCAAGTTCAGTATTATTGAGTACAATGGATGGTAAAGCTTGAATTTCGGAGCATCTGGGAATAATTCTTATGATTTTACATTTCGGGCCATTAAGTTTCATTCCATTTACTTTTGACCAAAGAGCGACGCCATTAACAATGGATTGAGGCAGGTTGGTAGGAAATTTATCATTAATTATATAGGTCAGTATGTCATCAGCATATTTTTCGAGGATGGTTTCAGGTGGAAGATAGACATTAATGTCGGAAATAAATCGAATAAACAGGATTGGACCTAGAACACTACCTTGAAGTACACCTGCTTCGATACATTTCCAGTCAGTGGTGTGATCATTTGTTTTAATTCTTTGTTGACGATTAGATAAGTAAGCTGCGATCCAAGAGGTGAGCCAGCTAGGTAGAATGTTCACTAACTTTAATAGTAACTTGTCATGACTGACAAGATCAAAAGCTTTTTCAAAATCAAAGAATATTGCATAAATTGATTTGTTGTTATCTTTCGCATGACTCCAGTCCTCTATAATTTGAATGATAGCGTCCATCGTACTTCGGCCTGGAAGGAAACCGAACTGTTTGTTAGAGACCCATATGCGCTTGGTGTGATGGACAATGAATATGGTAATAATACGTTCAAAAACTTTACATAATGCGGATGTAATGGCAATTGGTCGATAGTCATTAGACGATTGTGGGTTAGAAATTTTTGGAATTGGTGTTATGTTTGCTGATTTCCATTGGTCAGGTAGGTAACTGTTTTCTATGAGGCGGTTAAATAGGATGCAGAGTGATGCGGCGATTTCAAAGCAAGCAGATTTGAGTAAAAACGGAGAGAGATCATCTGGTCCTGAGGAACCTGGTTCGAGTTTGCTGAGTTGGTTGACAATGTTATTAAGGGTAAAAATGGGGGTAGTAGGCGAGTTTGCCTCTCGGTTAATGAAGCATGAGAGGCTGGGTTGTTTCTTGCCAGTCCAAACACTTTGAAAATGATCATTTAATTGGTTTGCTAGTGTCTCAGAGATAGGGGTTGTGATTTTACCTTTATCAGCAAGACTGATTTCACGCCAAAAATCTGTTTTTCCAGTAGTGAAACGCCTGTTATAGATTCTCTTTCTTTTGGTAATTAGTTTACTAATTCGATTTGCAAGTGCTTTCCACTCTTTGTAGTACCCGGAGAAAAAGAGTTGTTGATGCTCTTTTATAAGGCCTTGAATAAGTTGTGTCATCCAAGGCTTAGGGTTAACGAGCGTTGTTGATTTTAGAGGTTGGCAGATGTCTTGGGCAGAGAGTATAGAATGATAAAAGTTGTTGCAAGCAACTTGTATTTCATACGGTGAATCAACTAAGATTTCAGTATTGGTAGATCGTATCAGTACAACAGTGTCAGCCATTCTACCTGACCGGTAAGCAACCTTGTGGGGAACCGGGCGAGTAGATTTATAGAGATTTAGAGGAGGTTGACTAACTACAACAAGGTGATCTGAATTACCAAAACTAGGATGAGTGTTCGACACATAGCATTTAGGGGCGTTACTCAAGATGATGTCAAGAATAGATGTTTTTCTGGTGGAGTGTGTGTTGAGATGAATGAGTTGGTGAGAACGACAAATAAAGTCAGTAGGGCAGCCATTTAGATCCCCTGCAAGAAATATTAGTGGTTTATTGCCGATTGTGCAACGAGTTATGGCTGGTTCAATGAGTTGTGCAAGTTGATAAGATGCATTGCGCTGCTCACTTTTAGACCAAACCGGAATATAGGCACATATAACTAGGCAAGAAGAGTATCCTCAGGGGAGTAATTTTGGGTACACACGAGCGATTGTTAGTTCGATTTCTTGTTTAGGCACCAAGTTAAATAATGTAGTTAATTTTATTTTTTCTATTTTATCTGAGTATTTTTGGTTTATAAATATAGCAGTACCACCACCCATGCGATCTTGACGTTCAGTGCTTATGCAAGTGTAATTATTATTGATTTGGGAAAGAATAATTTGCTTACCGCTGGGGTTAAGCCAGGTTTCAGTGAGAAATTGATTAAAAATCTCAATTTTGTTACAGAGTGAGCGCATATTAGTGGTACAGATGGTTGGTAAGCGATTGGTGTTGAGATTAATGCT